>NC_066542.1:17285099-17297599 GCF_024679095.1 Eriocheir sinensis
TCCGGTGGATTCCAACCGCGTTCGTGTGTGTAGTGTTTCCCTTACCTTTATATTCCTCTTCGGACGCGTGCTCTTCATGTCTTTCTTTGTTGGTCGGTCGGTACACACACACACACACACACACACACTCCTTTTCATAATGTTTTGCCGTGCAGTCTCGTTAAACATCCACTTGCCTTTGCGTGTGTGTGTGTGTGTGGTTTTTCCTTTCTTTTATTTATAGACCATCGTTGCCTTGCCGAGACTGCCTCTGTATCGCGAATGAGTCCCTTTGGTCGGCGGGTTTCTTTGCTGTGTTGTGCTGTGGCCATTGCTCGGGGGTGGGGTGGGGCTGCTGGAGGGGCTTGGTGTGGCATGTTCGATAATAAACGGATAATGGCCTGGTGGACGGAAGGGGTCCTCGTGTGGGCCATCTGTCATATCCGATCATTTCCTCTTTCCTTGTCCCCGGCCTTGTACTCCCTCCTTCCTCCCTGTACTTCCCCTCCACTCCCCTCGTCTCCCGCTCCCTCTACTTCCCTTATCTCCTTCACTCCCCTCCTCTCCCCTTTCCTCCTTTACTCCCCTTCACTCCCCATTCCCACTCCCCTCTCCTTCCCTACCCTCTTCCTCCTCTCCCAGCACCAACACTACGCAGTTCAGTTTCGTATTCAAGATAACATTTTTTCCCCTTCTACCTCTTCCCTCATGGTCGGTTTTCCTCCTCCTTTCCTTCCTTTCGGTCTTTCCAAACACCCTCTCCCTTTTTTCCACGTTCCCGTAATCCTGAGAGGGAGAATGGGAAGGGTGGGAGGGAAGGGACCATGCTAGGGACCCAGGGCGGTGGCGGCAGCGGCGGCGGCGGCGGTGGCGGCAGCGTGACGTCCGCCGCCCGCCAGGTATTAGGGCGGCACACAAACCCCAGGTGATCTAGGGTCGTGGTGTTTCAACGACCCGGGGCGTCTCGCTAGGCCTTGGTGTGTTTGCCTGGCTGGTGGGGGCGGGGGTGAGGGGGGACTGAGTGCTGGGTTGGTGAGGGTGAGGGTGTTGGGTTAGTCTTAGCCTCGAGGGGTGGAGGTGAAAGAGGGCGGGTAGAAGAGAATGGGAGGGAGGGAAGAAGGGAGGGAGGAAACTGTGGGTGGATGTAGGCGTTGGTGGCGATGTTTTGAATGGCGTTGAAAGATTGTGAAGGTAGTGTTTGTAGGGAAGGCGTTGGAGAAGGGAGGGAAGGGAGACATAGTTGGATGAAGAAGGGAAAGATTGAGAAAGAAGACACGAAGGAAGAATACAACAGATACGAGTAAGACAAGGAGAGGGATGTAGAAGGAAGACAAGGAGGAATAGGATAACACAAACGGTGGAGACAAGAGAGGAACAGGAGAAGAACAGAAAAACGGAGAAAGATACTAGAAGGAAAAGAGCAGAAAACATGGAGAAAAGAGGAGAAGGAAGAAAGAGGAGACCAACAGAAGTAAGGATGATGGAGAGGCAATAGTGAGGAGGAAGGGAATGCAGGAGCGGCCATGAACGGGGGAAGGGAAGGGAGTGGATGCCATGGACAGAAGGTGAAGGAAGGGAGTGAGTGAGAGGGAAGGCCACGGTCAGGGAGGGGAGTGGGAGGTGATGATGAGGGGCCATGGTCACGGAAGGGGAAGATTGCTGAGGGAGACTAGACGAGGAGTGGGGAAGAGAAGCGGGAACATTGAAAGGAGGAGGAGGAGGAGGAGGAAGGAGGAGGAGGAGGAGAAAGGCAGCCTTGGAGTGGAATAGGATAAGGTCGTGTGCGCTGGGGAGGAGGAGGAGGAAGAAGCCTGAAGATGAGGAAGGGAAGAGCTGTAGTAAGATTGAAGGAAGACTGAGGTGGTGATGATGGTGGATGGGGGCACAGAAGAAAGGAAAGAAGAGGGATAGAAAATAGGATAGGATAGCGTTGATGTGGTAGTTAAAGGAGAGAAAAAAAGAGTGGATAGAAGGAAGAAAAAATGAATAGAATAGAGTGCGTTGAGATAGTGGTAATAGGAGAAACGAAAGAAGACGGAAGGAAAAGGGAAGGAATAGGTTATGGTGGCGGTGGTGGTGGCACTGGCAGGATTGAGACGGAGAGGGTGGAAAGGAAGAAGGTAGGAGGAGGAGGAGGAGGAAGAGAAGGAAGGAGGAGAGTGCTGGAGGTAATAAATCACTGACGGGCCAGTAAGAGAGACCAGTCACGCTAGCCTACCTCTTCCTCCTTTCCTCCTCCACCTCCGCCGCCGCCGCCACACACGCATGCACACCTGCCTCGCCTCGCCCAGGTGTGTTAGTGGTCTGTGGTGGTCTGTCTTGGCTGCCCCGCGTGATTAGCAAGGCGTGTCCTCAAGATGGTTTTGTAGGGACAGCTGTTATTAGATACATCCCTCTCTCCAGGTTGTTAATGTAATATATGGCCTGGAACTGGTCTCCCTTGCTCCTGCTCTCTCTCTCTCTCTCTCTCTCTCTCTCTCTCTCTCTCTCTCTCTCTCTCTCTCTCTCTCTCTCTCTCTCTCTCTCTCTCTCTCTCTCTCTCTCGACCGTGACGTAACAGAACAGAAGGGAAAAGTTTGCCAGGAATCCTTCGATGCTCTTTCTCTCTCCCTCTTCTTTGAGTCTTGTTTTTGCTTCCCTTTTTTTTGTTGTTGTTGTGTTGATCGACGTGCTTGAGAGACGTGTCTTTATCAGCGTCAGTGGTGGTGGTGGTGGTGGTGGTGTGTTGGGTTGGGTAGGGCGTGACGTGACATCATCTTGTTAGTGAATAATGGTGTTGCCTTATCTATTTTCGTTCGTACACACACACACACACACACACACACACACACACACACACACACACACACACACACACACACAAACACACCTGCCCCTTGAGACATGTGGTTACCTATTCACAAAGTTGAGGATGAGTACACCTGAAGAACGTGGTTGTGCGCGTGTGTGTCTTCCATTCATTATTCACCTGAGCACGCCGGAACCTGGAGCGGGAGGGAGAGACAGGTAGGAGGGTGAACCAGGCCTCGTCCTTTGCCGTGCGAGAGGGAAATGGAGGAAGGAAGACTGGGGAGGAGAAGGGAGAGAAGAGACAGGAAGATATAAAGGAAAATAGAGGAACGGAGGGATGGGAAGGAAGACAGAGTGAGAGACAAGACAGTAAGATAAACGTGAAAATAGAGGAAGGAAGGAAGGTAGGGATGGAATAGGGAAAAGGGTTGTATGCATTTAAATTGGAGGGAGGAAAGGAATGAGATAAGGCGAGAGTGGAATGAATGAAGGAAGAGGGAGGAGGGAGAGACGAGGCAGCAAGGTATAAAGAAAGGAAATGAGGGATGGAATGGGGAATGTAGTATGCATTAGACGTGGAGGAAAAAAAAGTAAGGTGATGGAGGTGAAAGAAAGGGAGCCAGATCGATTCCAACATCATTATACTTTCCACTGAGTCACTACCAATATTGTGAAAGCTTGGGTGCGCTGGCTTAGCTCTGGCTCCAGGTATAGTCGAGGGGGGAGCGGAGGGCCTCATCGCGCTGTTTGTATCGGCGGAGTGTTGTGTGGGTTTGTGTGATCCGGGCAGGTATGCGCGACGAGGGTTCCAGGTAAAGGTGGAGTGAAAGGCGGCTCCCTCATGTTGCCTCCTTCCTTACCTGTGCTGACGTCCTCCTCCTCCTCCTCCTCCTCCGTGATTGTGTGTAAAAAAAAGATAGTATGCAGGTTTTACTTCTTTTTTAACTTTACCTAACTTGTAAATTGAAGACTAGACATGAGACATAAGTATAAAACGCCTATTAAAAGGTATATAATTTTTCACCAAAACCTCTGAACACTAGATTTCATGGAGTTAGGTTAGTTTAGCGTCTTTCCGGAACCGTTGCAATTACTTTCCTTTTTCACGTCCCTGGAACACAATCATAAACCTACCACGCAGTTCGGACAGGAGGAAGAGCAGGACAAAGACAGACAGAAAGGCATCAACATTCAAGGCGGCACGACAGACGGAAATAATCAGGGGGTCGAACCGAACACCTGGCAGGTAGAGGCATGCAAATTACCACTCCTCACCTCCAGACGCTACACCTGGATTATATAGGACCATGGACTGGACGGGAGGGGGGGTGGGGGGGGAGGGGGGAGAAGCCTGTCTGTATGGAAGGCTGGATGAGTGGATGGCTAGAGAGAGAGAGAGAGAGAGAGAGAGAGAGAGAGAGAGAGAGAGAGAATGGGCAAGCAAGGAGGGGTGGAGCAGTAGGTGGTATTGTGGAAATGAGGGGGAATACAGTGCTATACATCAGGGTGTCAGGGGTAAGGAGATGCCGTTGTTGAGGCTCCTCCTGCTTCACCTCCTCCTCCTCCTCCTCCTCCTCCTCCTCCTCCTCCTCTTCATCATCGTTCTCATTTTCTCACGTCCTTTCATGCGCCGCCTTCCTCCCAGCACAGGTGTTATACTCATCACCATCCTCTTGCACCTTCTTTTCTCTTCTCTTTTCCTTCCTCACTCGCGTCTCTTCTTCTTCCTCCTCCTCCTCCTCCTCCTCCTCCTCCTCCTCCTCCTCCTCCATTTTCTTCACTTACATACTCTTCCGTTGCTCTTACATTAACTCCATTCTCATTTCTTCTTCCTTTTCTTCTGGAGAGGTTCTTTTCTCATTTCCTTCCTCCTCCTCCTCCTCCTCCTCCTCCATCTCAGACTTCTCATTTTTCGCCAGCCTCGTAGTTTTCCTCCACTTCCTTCTATCATCTTTCTACCTTTCTTCCTTCACCCTCCCCACCCCCCCTCCTCCTCCCTTCACCTCCACCTCCCGGAAAACCTTCTTTTTGTAAACTGACTTAACATTTTTGTCGTAATAGGGTGATATTTCATGGGCGTCGCGGCGGCAGTGGTGGTGGTGGTGGTGGTGGTGGTGAGGAAGAAAGGACATGTGTTGGGTTAGAGGTGGAAGGGTGGCAGGTGGGTATTTCTCTCTCTCTCTCTCTCTCTCTCTCTCTCTCTCTCTCTCTCTCTCTCTCTCTCTCTCTCTCTCTCTCTCTCAAGGAAGTATTATGACAAGTCCTTTTATTCCGATTTGTATGTTTGTAATCTTTCCTCCTCCTCCTCCACTTCTCTTCCAACTAGTTCTCTCCTCTTTCTCCTCCAGCTAGTTTCCGCTTTCCTCCTCCTCCTCCTCCTCCAACACACACACACACACACACACACACACACACACACACACACACACACACACACACACTCGAGTTAATTACGTGGTTCTTTGTAATCATTTCCACGGTCTCGTCCTATCATCGTCGTCGTCGTCGTAGTCATTCCACTTTTGACTTCATTAATTTACCCGCTGGAGGAGGAGGAGGAGGTCACGGGTTGGCCGGAAATTTGTTTTAATATTCTTGTTATTCGCTATCATGCTTCGCAGCTATCTTCATCTTTCCCGCCTCCTCTTCCTCCTCCTGCTCTCTTCTCCCACCTCCTCCTCTTCCTCATTATTTTTCGCTTTCCGTTTCTTCTTTTGTTTCCTCCTGTTTTCTCCCTTGTTTCGCCCTCCTCCGGTGTCTCCTTAATTTCTCTTCCCTTTCTCTTTCGTATTTTTTTTCTTTATTTCCCACTTGTTTTCTTGTTCGCTTCTTTTCCTGTTCCCTTCTGTTTCTCTCTTTGTTCCCTCTTCTTCCTCTTTCCATCCTCCTCCTTATCAATACAAACGATGCCACACAGTATTATCCGAACTATTGACAGATACAGAGAGAGAGAGAGAGAGAGAGAGAGAGAGAGAGAGAGAGAGAGAGAGAGAGTACTGTCATCTCAGCGTATATATATATTTTTAGACTACGGTTGCTTCTTATTATGACGCAAGGAATTCACACACCTCTCCTCGGACTCTTAACTAAAGGGGAACGTTATGAATATATTACTACTCACGCTCTTCCTGGTTAGTTCGTTCTCGGTGGAGTGTTTTTCAGAGATGAGGGTCCTTGCTTGATTGCGCGGGAGGGGGAAGGTCATTGGGGGGTTGGGGGAGGGGGGGGGCATAAGTACAGGTATCAACAGTGCAGGTGTCAATAGTGTGTGCCTTGAGGTTGGGCTAGTCTTGTTTTTGGTCTTTAATAGGTTGAGTTTGAGGTGATTTTTTTGTTGTTGTTGTTGGTGGTGGTGGTGGTTGTTTTCCTTTCATTCCTTCGCTTATCGATTTAGTTGAGGTTGGTCTCGGCTTGTCTTGGTCTTTAATAGGTTGAGTTGGAGGTGAGATTCTTTTGTTTTGTTCTTATGGATGTTGGTTGTGCTGGTGGTGGTGGTGGTGGTTTTCCTTTCAACCCTTCGCTCATCTATTTGGTTGAGGTCGGTCTAGTCTCGTCGTGGTCTTTAATAGGTTGAGTTAGAGGTGAGATTCTTGTTTTGTTGTCAATGTTAGTTGTTGTTGGTGGTGGTGGTTTTCATTCCTTCGTTTATCTAGTTATATTTATTTCTTCCATACTGCCAGCTCTTTTATTATGTTTCCACGTGCTCTCTCTCTCTCCCTCCCTCTCACGGCGGTATAACGAGGCTTCTAAACCACTCCCTCTTGCGGCACCCACGTCATTTCCTCCCCATCGATGTGATCACCCAACCATCTCCTCCCCGTAAACACCTTCATAGCGCTCCTTCCTCCCTTTTCCCCCCACTCCCTCCTCCCTCGTCTCCCTCGTACCCTCCCTTCCCTTCCTATCTCCCTCCTGTAAATTCCTCTGTAGGTTTCGTTCCTTTCATCCTCTTCCTCCCCTCTCATTTTTACTGTTTTCTCCTTTTTCTTGACACTCCTTTTCACTCCTGTATCATTCCCCTCAGCCTCCCTTTCCTCCTTCCTTTCATTCTCCTCTCCCCTCTCACTTTTCACCGCCTCCTCTCCCCTGGTCTATTCATCCTCCCCCTTCTCTTTTCACCTACTTCCTTTACCTCTCACCCTTCTCTTATTCCCTCCTTCCATCATCTACCACACTAGGCTCCTTCCGTATTTTTCTCCCGCGCTTAACTTCTTCCAATTTCCCGGCCTAGTTTTCATCCTCAGGTCCTTCGGTTATTATTGTCTTTATTTGGGTCTCGGTATTCTGAATCTCCTCTTCTTGCAGCTCGTTTGATTTGCTTTCCCTTGCCTCCTGTTTGCTACCACTTCCCCTTCCGATCATGGCAACCGTTTCCTATCGTCCCATATATATATATATATATATATATATATATATATATATATATATATATATATATATATATATATATATATATATATATTTATTATACATTTGTCTTTTGTAACTGTCCTGACCTCCTCCTCCTCCTCCTCCTCCTCCTCCTCCCCCTCCTCCTCCTCCTCTTCCTTCTCCTCTTCCTCCTCCGCTTCCTCTGTGTCCTCTCTTGCCCTTTGTGGCATAGCAAGTCTCTTTACTTTCTTCCTTTGTCTTCTTTGACCCACTCACTCTTCCTCCTCCCTCAGACGGGTTCCCGGGTCTTGTCTCCCTTCAATCTTGATTTCGACTTTTTTATTTTTACTTTTTTTCCGTCTCCTCTCACGTGCTTTGTTTATTTCGCTTCTATTTTTTGCTTTTTCGTTCTATTTTTATATATCCTTGCTTCTTTTTCCTGCCAGTTATTGTTACAAATTTTCTTTTCCTTTTCGTGTCTTGTCTGTTTTTCCTCTCCCCTCACCACCGACAAACTGATAATAATACTTACCCGATATTTATCTTCTATCCATTTTCCTCTATTTTCTTCTCATTTCATTCCCTTGCCAGACGGATATCAGTTGAACCTCACTTTTTTTTCTCCTCCGTTTCTTCTTTCCACTTCTTCGTCTTTCCTCCTCCGCTAATAAACATGTTCCTCGCCTCATATTTATTGCTTCGTTAGGACGTCCTCGCTGTCCCCGTCATCCCCCTTGGCACTCGTATTTCTCCCGCTAAAGGTCGGCCTCCAGGCAGACCCAAGGGAGAGCTATACAGTTGCCTTCACTGCCGCAACCACCACCACTACCATGACCACCACCAACTCTTCCACCACCCCCACTGCTACATCCACTACCACTGTAACACACACACACACACACACACACACACACACACACACACACACACAGCAAACAGGAGCAAGCTAGAGTCGTTTGTGGGTGTGTTTATTTTGCGTGTTGTTGCTGGTGTTGGTGAGGTGACTGAGTTGCGGGAACATTCACACTCGCAGGAAAACATGGCAAAACTAACTATGTAACATCTGGAAATGTTTGCTCTTTGTGGCGGCGGCGGTGGTGGTGGTGCATGTGTAAAGTAAAAACCTCGTATCCTCTAAAGCAGGTAAACCACAGGTATCTAGGTGTGTGTGTGTGTGTGTGTGTGTGTGTGTGCTCAGACGCGGCTCCACCTGTTAATTAGATTATGGGAGGGTTAACCTGTGCTCATGCTCGGAGCCACAAAGCTGAGCCGGACCAATTAACGTCGTGATTTGTGTAACGTTGCGCCTCGACCTACCTGTGTGTGTGTGTGTGTGTGTGTGTGTGTGTGTGTGTGTGTGTGTGTGTGTGTGCGCTCATCCTGCTACACACATGCACACCTGGCTATTTTCAGCGCCACGAACACAATCCAGGTGGGGGCTCGCGGGCGGCTGAATCTGGCCCCGGAAGGCATCACGCCATGCTTGTGCCGTATTTTTTTTTTTTTTTCCCTCGCTCCTAAGGGAAGGGAAAGTCATGAGCGCGCGGGCATTTTGTATGTATTAAGGTTATTACTGTTTTTGCA
Organism: Eriocheir sinensis; assembly: GCF_024679095.1. NCBI lineage: Eukaryota > Metazoa > Arthropoda > Malacostraca > Decapoda > Varunidae > Eriocheir > Eriocheir sinensis. The sequence continues at coordinate 17,293,824 of NC_066542.1, forward strand.
TAAAGGGAGCGAGTCTGAGGCGGGTCTGTTGGTGCTGGGTTTGTTTTTTCTTCCTTTTTCCGGTTAAAAAGGTTAAGGGCATTGTATGTGGGGAGAGGGAGAGGGAGGGGAGGTTGGTGGTCTGTGCTCCATACCCTCACAAATTTCCCAACACTGGTCGCCTCAACTAACTGATGCTGCACTCCTCCTGCTCCTGCTCCTCGGTATTCTATTCCTCACCCGCATTCCTGAGCAGCGTCTCCCCTCGATCATAAACCACCGCTGTCTGGCGCGGGACTCATCGGAACTCTCCTTTTTCCCCTCACGTGAACTCTTCATCTTTTTCCCCACTTTTGAATGCCATAAATATCCTGACCTTTCCCTCCCTCCTTCTCTTGTCTTTTTCTCTCGCTCAAGCTTTCCCTCTTATTTGTCTCAAGTTCATTCTCTCCTCCATTTTTTCCCCTTTTTTTCGTCAATGCCGTCAGTTTCTCTTCATTTATAATTGTTTTCCCTCGCCTGCATCTTTTCTATCCTTCGTTTGGTCCTATTTTTATTTGCAGTTTTCTCAATCAACCTACATTTATTTTTCCTTGTCCTTCCCACCTCCTCCACGTCTCATTCCTTTCACCTTTTGCTCCTCTTGTGTGTCAGTTAATTGGAGGTGTTTTCAAGGTTAGGTAGCCTGGCCTGGCATACCTCCGTCCACCTGCTTTGTCTTTGTAAAGGTGACCCGCGTACCTGCTGCAGCGAGTGACCTGGAGGCGTGATTCACCGCTGCGCCGCGTGCCAGAGTGGATGGGCGGGAGGGACACTTAGCCTGGTTTATGATGTGTCTTTAATGTGGATGAAGTGGCCGAGTAAATCGAGTCTACAGCATGGCCAAGGGAGGAAATTGGCTCTGATGGTAGGCTGGAAGGCAGGAACAGCGGCAGAGTGATGTAGGCAGGGGACGAGGTGCTGGTTAGGTAACGTTAGGTTAGAGAGGATGTGGGATGGAGGGAGCCCTGTACGTTTAGAATGAAATAGGGTGGGATAGATAAGGTTAGGTTAGGTTAGAAAGGATTGCTGGCAGAGGATGTGGGATGAAGGGAGCCCTGTATTTTAAAAATAAAGAGAATAGGATTGGAAAGGTTAGTTTAGGTGTGAGAGAGAGAGAGAGAGAGAGAGAGAGAGAGAGAGAGATACTACTACTACTACTGTGGAGGTGCTGGTTTTGTGTGGTTAATACATTCCGCAGGGTTGTCGAACTCCGCTGCTGCCGCCGCCCTCTCGCATACCCCTCCCACCCACACCTCCCTCTCCCCCTTCTGGATCCTCTTTTCCCAAGGTCACCTGCGGCACGGTCTTACCTGTGGCCGTGTGATGCGCCGCCACGCCCACCAGAGGTCCGCCCTTGTCGCCAGGTGGCCTCAGTTTAAGAACATTGCAGGGATAAAGGACAACAAAGGAGACATGAAGGCCACCGTAATGCTTCGTGTCATTCAGAGGAGCACGCGGCGCGGCGGATGGACGGAACGGCGGTCGTTGTCTCGTTCGTTAATCTCTAGCCATGTTACGTAACCCTTGGGCGAGAGGTAGATGCGTATACCAAGCCAAGATGTGCTATTCTGGGTACATCAGGGGTAGGATCTTTCAGTGGTGACGGTGGAGAGGGAATAGAGGGAGAGAAGAGCAGGGAAGGCAAGAAGGGGAAAGGGAAAGGTGGGAGATAGCAAGCGAGCAAGTAGGCAGAGAGGAGTAACTCTTCCTTCATTGGCGCACCGTAATGGCTGGAAGGGAGAGGAAGCAGGCAGGTAGGCAGGGAAGGATAGGCGAGGCAGGAGTGTGGAACAGGCAGGGAGGGAACGGCAGGCTAGCTAGGAGAACGGCACAGGGAGGGAGTCAGGGATGGTGCACAGTGACACCACGTCTCGCCATCATTGTTTTGTCCCTGCTTCCTTTTTTCTTAACATTCCCGCACGCCCTCAGCCGCCCACCTCACTCCTCATCCACCCACTCACCCGCCCACTCCCTCCCTTCTCACTTTTCATGGGGGTGATCGACCTACTACGCGTCCTTACCTCCTCCTCCTCCTCCGTTCCCGCCTTTGTTGACACCTTACATTTGTCACTCCTCCCAACCCCTGCCCCTTTCCCCTACAATGGCCATCTCCTTACACCATTATCACCCCCGTCCTGGACACTGCGGCCCATCCACTGTTGCCGATGATACATGACCCGTCACGCCCACACACCACCCCATTACTGCCTTCGCCCCGTTGCCCCGTCTTGTCTCGCCCAGTCCCCGCCCCGGCCAGCAGACGCAAAAAATATATATATTCTAGATTTCATAACTGCTCAAACATTATATTAGAAGAGAGGATGTATGGGTGTTATACAGGGAAGCATCGGTTTTCTGCTCTTTGCGTTTTTGTAGTGGTTCAGGAGTCTTACGTATGGCAGAAGAAAAAATACTAGACGTGTAATTCGTAGCTTATCAAGCGTTTTATATCAGAGAAAAGAATGAATAGGTATTATAAGAGGGCATAATCAGTTTTCTGTCCCATATCTTGGTGGTTGTGCTCTTGTGTCGCTTAGAATCTTACGTATGGCAAATGAAAAAAATGGTTGATATGCAATTGTAACTTCACCAACATTATATCAAAGGAATGAATGAACAGGTGGCAAGGATGACGTTGTAGTAGTTTCCGTTTTCTATCCCGATTAAAGCAATACCATCAGGAGAGGTGTAGAGTAGACCAGGTTACTAAAGCGGATAGTCTCGTTAAAACCCAGCCGACTTTAGTGAGACTTGTTACCACTCTTTCCCTCCCTCACTCCCTCTCCCTTTAGTCTTGGCTCAGTGACTGTAGGTATGCAGGTTTATGTGTGTATATAGGGTGTATGTGGTGGCTAAGGCTGAGACTGTGAATATGTTTTAACTGTTTAGGAAGTACGATAGGGCAAAGATAAAGAAAAGGTGTGTTGCAAGTGAATAGGCGTCCAGTGCGTATATGTATGTAAGTATCTGTTGCAAAGGTGAAGACAGAATGCGTATCAGTATTGAGGAAGAGAGATTGGACACGGGTAGGCATCCATTTGTACTGCAGGTGAATACACGTCCATTGGGTATAGATGTGGCTAAGGTGAAGAAGACTGGGAATGTGTATCAGTATTGAGGAAGAGAGAGTGCCCACAGGTAAATTTATGCTGGTGTGTTGCAGGTGACCACGTGGGGCGAAGGTTTTAAGCTGGGGTGGTTATCCCTTATAGTTGGTGTTGTGGGTGGTGAGGGGGGACGTGGGCGTGTGGGGGCGTCCTCCATTTTCACTCACTCCCTACCTTCTCTTTCTCTTTTGTCTCCATTTTCCCTTACTTCATCCTTCCATCGCTCGGCCCAATACCACCGACCGTCTGTTCTCCATTCATCCGTACAGGCTTTAGGTTTATCCCTGCTCTCTCTCTCTCTCTCTCTCTCTCTCTCTCTCTCTCTCTCTCTCTCTCTCTCTCTCTCTCTCTCTCTCTCTCTCTCTCTCTCTCTCTCTCTCTCTCTCTCTCTCTCTCTACATATACACAGTTATTTCTTTTTCTTCCTTCTGCACCTCCCTCCCTCAGCCTTTCCTGCTCCCTCCACCTCCCTCTTTCCTTCCTCCTCCCTTCATATCCCTCATCTCTTCCTCCTCCTGTAACACCCCCACCTCCCTTCCTCCCGTGTTCCCGGCGTCGCATCATGAGCCGTCTACCGCCGCTGCTGTGTGTGTGCTCCAGTAAACAAGCGTTGGCAGGTGTGTGCAAGGGAGATCAAAGCTGGAGTCG
>NC_066542.1:17302599-17371849 GCF_024679095.1 Eriocheir sinensis
TTGTCCCGTCTACTTCTCTACTTTCCCCTTTCTTTCCTTACATTCCTTTACCATCTTTTCCTTTCTCTCCTAAATCGTCCTTTTCCGTCTTTTCTCTCTTCGTCTGGCTCCCTTCCTGTCCCTTTTTCTCTTCCTCCCACTTTTCTTTTCCTCCTCCTCCTCCAGTCTATTTTTACCCTTCGTTCGTCCATGTCCTCCTCTCCTCTCCTCCCTCCACGCTGTTCAGGACTCCACCCTTCCTCTTCTTCTGTTCCAGGACTCCACCTTTATCCTTCCTTTCTCTCTCCCTCAGGACGCCCGCCATCACTCGCTCTTCCTTCTCCTAAACTCTTCCTTCTTTCCCTTCCTCTCTCCTCCTGCTTCCAGAACACACACACACACGCACACATCCATCCTTCCATCTTTCCTTCCAGCCTTACCGCCGCTTATGAAGGCACACCTCTCCTCTCTGCTTTACTTCTCTACATCCTTTTCCCCTCCCTGCTGTCGGTCATTACTGGGGCTTAGAGGACTAATACAACCCGAGTACTTCCTCTCCCTCTCTCCCTTTATCCTATTCCTTGCTCCCTTTTCCAAGCTAACCCTCCTTATATGCCCTTTAGTCGACCTCCTCCTCCTCCTCCTCCTCCTCCAGGTAACCAATCCTCAGCTAGCCGATGAACCTTACGTTACCTCGCGTCCTGGGGGAGTCTGTGATGCGTGAGGGAGAAGGGGAGAGAAGGGAGGGAGGGCGTAGGTAGAGCAGAAGGGAAGGAGAGGGAGATAACGAGCTGGCGTGTGAGAAAGGAGACGGAGGGAGGGAGGGAAGGAGGGAAAGGCGGCGGCGATGGCGGTAAATGACGGAAGGGTGGAGTGTGTCTGTGTGTGTGTGTGTGTGTGTGTGTGTGTGTGTGTGTGTGTGTGTGTGTGTGTGTGTGTGTGTGTGTGTCCTTCCAGTCTACGAGAGAATGGAAGGAAGGCGGAGAAGTTAAGAGGAAGGTGGGCCAAGAGAAAATAAGAGAGGAGAGGAAAGGAAGAACTGTGTTGAATGCTCTGAAGCAGAAGATGGAGAAGGGGAGGAAAGACCGAGGGAGGGGAGGAGGAGGAGGCAGAAGAGCCGGAGGAAGAGAAATAAGGAATGTGAGGAGGAAGTGAATGTTGCCACCGGGAGAAGGGAGAGAAAGTGAGGAAGCGAGGTCGTCAATAAAGAGGAATAAGAAAGGAAAGATGAACAGCCATTTTTTTCTCAACGAAGCAGACACGCCAGAAAATAAGCGAACGAATTTAAGAGCCAAGAAGAAAATGGGAAGGGAAGAATTTACAGGAAAAAGTCAATTCTTACTTTTTTTTTTTCTATGGCTGCTCACGGGAGAGAAGAGAGGAAAGTGTAACGGTTAAGTGAAAACACACACACACACACACACACACACACACACACACACACACACACACACACACACACACGTTATTACAAACTTGGGGAAGTAGTTAAAATGTCTATTAAAAAGTGCACCTGAAATAACAGTTAAGTAGATTATGAGTTTGGGAACCAGGAGCGAAAACTTGAAGAAAACACTTTTATAGTCCACTGGTCCAAGTTTTTTCCCCCACCAAGCAAATAATTTAACTTCCATACAAAGTCTCATAACTTTTTTCATTTTATTAGTTTTTTTCTTGTATTAATATGGAGTAACTTCTACTTCCTTTTCCTCCTCTTCTCACCTGCCTTTCATAAACTCATATCACGGCCTTTTTCTGTTTCCCTTTACGCCATCCCCCCCCCCCCCTTTTTTTTTTTCCTGTTCTGTCCCATTCTGACCCATCGCCCTTTACCCCTTATCGCAGCCTCTGTTGCTTCCTGTTTCCCTTTCTTTCCTATTCCCTTACCTTACTCTATCCCTTTACCTACCTGCCTGCCTGCCTGCCTGCCTCAGCTATTTCCCGCCTGTTTTGTTTTCCTCCCCTGCCTGTCATTCACCCAAAACCAAGGCTTCCATCATGCCCCCGCTCCCCTTACTCTCCTCCTCCTCCCTTACCCTTCATTCATCCTGTCCCTCACTCACTCTTCATTCACTTCGTTCTCTCGTCTTTACGTCTTCCTATTTTTCTCTTCCGTCGCCGAGGCTTCTTTGCTTACTTACCTGTCTGTCTGTGTGTCGGTCGTTAGCTTCCGCCAGAACTGACTGCTTATTACTGAAGTTAAATTTGTTGACATGATGTTTTTCTTTGGGGAGAGTTGCTGTGTTGTTGTGGTGGTGGTGATGGTTGTGTTGATAGAATGGATAAGGTTAGAGATGTCGCCTCCTCCTCCTCCTCCTCCTCCTCCTCCTCCTCCTCCTCCCCCCACTTCAAGCCCCAGGGTGATCCACGGAAAGGCGGGGTCGTCGGGAGTTTAGCTTTGAACTTTCTCCATTAAAGTTTGCCAGTTGGTGGATGTCTATTATTGCGCCATTACTGCTGCTGCTCTTCCTCCTCCCTGCTTGACGCGCCTCTCCCCGCCGCCCTCCTGCTGGGAATGAGGTGCGGCAGTCACGGAGGAGGAGGAGGAGGCAACCAGGTGTGTGTGTTTGTATGTGGTTCGTAATACCCACTTACTAATACAGTTCACTGTATTCTGTTTTATTCATTGATATTTGTTTTATCTTGTGTTCGAATACCTGCCGGAAACGTGTGTGTGTGTGTATATGTATTTATATCTATTTACCTGTTTCCACTTTACCTGAGTTCTTGTAGACAGGTATTAAGTGATGCCTCCTTCCTGGGAATTTAATTTAATCTGGCTGTGTGTGTGTGTGTGTGTGTGTGTGTGTGTGTGTGTGTGTGTGTGTGTGTGTGTGGTTGTCGGCCTTGAAGTGTGCTTGGATGCTCACCTTGATCTGGCATCACTAACTTTTGTCTTCTTCTTATTGCAGGTACGTGAGTTTTCTTCCCTCCCTTACCTGCCCGGCCCGGAGAGAAAGTGAGTGTTTTTATTTATTTATTTATTTATTTATTTATTTATTTATTTTTTTTTTTTTTTTTGCCTCCCATAAGTATCTGTGTCAAGAGTAGCGTAGGGGAGAGCGATGTCACGTATAATTTCTGTATGCTATGCTAATGTATGTATGAAATGGTCGCCGCGTCGCCCCGGGAATACTTATAGACACTCCATAAATTAGTCCACCAGGTGGTTTGTTTACACCTGGTGTCATCATCGTGTTTACTCTGTGCCCCTCCCTCCCTTCCCCCCTTCCCTTCCCGGCGTTATGTTCCTCGTGTCCAATTACCTGCTTCGTGTTGCTCTCTCTCTCTCTCTCTCTCTCTCTCTCTCTCTCTCTCTCTCTCTCTCTCTCTCTCTCTCTCTCTCTCTCTCTCTCTCGGATTCAGAATTTTTCGCACACACTCAGCCTATCCTACACCAAATTAGAATTGCCCAATGTAATCAAACCAAACTAGCCTGGCTCAGACCCGCCTCATTGCACCACCACCACCACCAGGGTCTGCCCAACCAACCTACTCACAGACTCAGACACACCTTGTATTATTCCACTTCACTTCAGTCCTCATTCCTTCCTTCACCTCGCCAAGTCTCCCCCGGTAGTTACATTTTTTCCCCTCCCTTCTCCTTTACTGGTTACGGGTCTATGGGGGGAAGGGATAAGAGAGGAGGGAAGGAGGGGAAGAAGAGCATAAAGTCGCTGAATAAAAAGGTCTGGAACGTGACTCCTATTTTCTTCGCCGCAAGAGAGCCTCGGGGGACACTGTTTTAGCCGGAATGACACTGAACAGGTATTGGGTGTAGCTTCCAATTGGTGAGGCAGCCGCCCTTGTATTAGTGCGCTCGTCAAGTGAAACTCCAATTTACCTGAAGGGGATGAGGCCGGGGGGTCAGAGTGTAACCTTACCTCTTGCCCCTGCCTCCTCTTCCTCCTCTTTCCTCCTCCTCCTCGGTTCTTCCTGGCCGGGAAAGGAGACGAGGCACCTTCATTGATCATTTGCTCTTTCCCTTCCCTTCCATTTTCTTATCTTTTTTCCCTTTCCCTTTCTCTTTTCATTCCCTTTCCTTTTCTTTCCTTAACTTTCTTAATCTAACCTAACCTTCTTACCTTTGTTTTCCTTTGTGGACATGTAAGGGGTTATGTTTGTAATAGTGAGGAAGTAGAGATAGGAGTGAAGGGAAGGAAAGGGAAGCATGTAGCAGTTACGTAGGAGTGGAAGGAAGGAGAAATAGAATGTAGAGGAGATAAAGATTGTGGTGAAAGAAAGGAAAAGGAAGTATGAAGTGATGTAGAAATGGAAGGAAGAGGAAATGGGAGGTAGGGAAGGTGAAGGAGAAGGAAGCATGTGATGGAGGAGTGAAAAGAAGGGGATACGTTAGTGGAGTTGCCCGCGGTGGTAGGCAAGGAGTCTCATCAGAGTCGTATCATGTGGCGGGCAAGATGTAGAGTGTACGTGCCTGGACCCACACACGGCTCCCTCGCCGCCCAACAAATTGTGTACACCCGCCACACACTAAAACACCACACACACGCCGCCCCGTCAGCCCCGCACCGCACCGCACCGCCCCGACTGCCAGCCGCACCGCATAACCCTAAAACAGTTCACCTTACTTTACATTGCATCTCTTTTATTACCATATTTCCTCTTGTTATTCTCTCCTTTTCTTACCTAACCAAATCAAGCTTAACCTTACCTTATTTTTCATTGCTTGTATCCTTTGTATTCCATGTTATCTTTTTCTTTTCTAACCTTACCTTACTTTTCATTGCTTGTATCTTTTGTATTCCATGTAATCTTTTTCTTTTCTTACCTAATCTAGCTTCACCTCACCTTACCTTGCATCTTTATTCACTTTTAGTATATTTTCTTTGCTTTGCTTACCAAACCTAATCTTGCTTAACCCTACCTAACTTTTCATTACTTTGCATCTCGTATTCCCATCTCTTCCCCTCTTTTCTCTCCTTTCCTAGTCTAAATTAACTTTACCCTTCCTCATCTCATTTCACCTTATACTACTACTACTACTACGACTACTACTACGACTACTACCCCCTGTCTCAGCCACGTCAAGTCACCCCACATCACCTGAGCACACCTTTAATGAGAAAAAGAGAGCGGGTCGATCAGGCATATAACCCTTGCTGGGATGAACGGCTTAGGACTTCTTCTTTTCGTTATTCATCGGCCCTATGATGAATAGGGACGGCTCTTGTCTCTTCTCTCTCTTCCTCCTTTTGTCTTTGTGGAGGAGGAAAATATTTAAAGAGACTAGACGGGGCGTGTAGTGGTGATGTGATGCTTTCTCTCGCTCTTGTTTCCCTCTCTCTTGTTTCCTCTCTCTTGTTTCCCTCACTCTTGTTTCCTCTCTCGTTTCTCTCATGTTTCTCTCTCTCTCTTGTTTCTCTCTTGTTTCTCTCTCTCTTGTTTCCCTCACTCTTGTTTCCTCTCTCTCGTTTCCTCTCTCTTGTTTCCCTCTCTCTTGTTTCCCTCTCTCTTGTTTCCCTCACTCTTGTTTCCTCTCTCTTGTTTCCCTCACTCTTGTTTCCTCTCTCTTGTTTCTCTCATGTTTCTCTCTCTTGTTTCTCTCTTGTTTCCCTCTCTCTTGTTTCCCTCTCTCTTGTTTCCCTCACTCTTGTTTCCCTCTCTTGTTTCCCTCACTCTTGTTTCCTCTCTTGTTTCCTCTCTCTTGTTTCCCTCTTGTTTCTCTCTCTTGTTTCCCTCTCTTGTTTTTCTCTCTCTCTCTCTCTCTCTCTCTCTCTCTCTCTCTCTCTCTCTCTCTCTCTCTCTCTCTCTCACACACCTTGTAGCACAGTCAAATTTATGCTTACTTAATTGTTTTTCGAGCTCCCCCAAGACTTATATCGGCTATGAATCTCTTCGTTGTATCTCACCTTACCTTTTCCTGCCTTAATTAATCTTCCCTTGCCTTACCTTACCTTACCAGGGATGCTGCACCTTTAAATACCTCCACGCATGAACAGGAGGAAATATAAGCTAAACGGTATTCTTCCCGAGCTTCCCTCTTTAGATTCTCGCAAGATTGGGTGTTACGGGGAAGTTCTTTATTACCGGTATTGCTTTGTCGGACCAGGTTCAATAACTGCAGTGTAAGGGAATAAGAGTGCGCGGCTGAGGAAGGGAAGGGAGGGGAAGGAAGGGTGCTTTTTTTTAAGATTTCTCAAGACGTAGCTTCGGTTTACACTTCCTTTTTCTCAGGAAGGGAGGATGGTCGGCAAGGAGATTCAGGCTTGGGTGGCGTGTATGAGGTGGAGAGATAGCAATCTTATTACCCCATTTTCTGCCTTGTCTCTCCCTCTGTTTCCCTCTCCTCTTCTTCCTAATCTGACACCTTGTAACAATCTTTTTACTCCCTCTGTCCCTTGTCGATGCTGTGTCCTCTCCTCTCCTCTCACTTCTACTCTCAAGTCTTATTTCATACTCTTCTCCAACTCTCCCTTTTCTCTCTGTTCCTTGTTGATGCTGCGTCCTCCCTCCTCTTCTCCGCTCCTCTCCTCTCTGCCAATCTTTCGTTCTCAAGGCAGATGAAGATGGCGCGCGAAGGACATCATCATCTTGGCTTAGTGGCGATAACGTAAGCACTGCCATCTAGCGAAAGACCTTTGTATCATGTGTTGGATCAGGTCCCCCGCTCCCTCTTCCCCTCTCCCTCCCTCCCCACCCTTTCTCCAGTGGGTCGATGGCCAGGTGAAGGAAGAAAATGTCACCTGGCTGCTCGGAGGGATAGATAAGAAAAGAGAGTGTTACCTGGCTCTGAATGTTCATTAGATGATGGAGATAAACCTTGAACCATGGAGCTCACCTGGTTGAAGGGAGAGGTGAGGGAGGCTTACTTGGTGCTCTTGTAGTTCATGAGAGGAACCGTGAACCTGCCTGTGATCTGGCTTACCTGTGAGGATTAGAGTGAAGGGAAAGGAAGAACTAAGAGAGGTTACCTGGGTCAGTTCATTAGAGGTGAACGCTGAACTCACCTGTGCTATCACCTGGTTTACCTGAGAGAGAGAGAGAGAGAGAGAGAGTTTACCTGGGCGTTCATTAGAGGTGAACCCTGAACCTACCTGCGATCTGGCGCGCTTTACCTGGTTTCTGCTTAAGGGGAACAAACTGCGGCCCGTGGCTTAGGCGGGGATACAATATTCCTTAAGAAGGTTTAAATAATTTGATTGTGTGTGATGGCGTGTAATGGAAAATGCTAATGAAACGAAGAGTGCAAGTTCCTAATTCCTGTTTTCTATTTAAAATGCAAATTGGGAAGCCGTTCAAGGCATTTACACGGCTTTCCTGGTATATACACACCACCACCACCACCACCACTGCCACCACCACCACCATCACTACCAACACCACTACTATTACCACAACTACCATCACTTTTTTTTACCTCCCTCCTAGCGCTGTGTTTTTCCTCTACACACACACACACACACACACACACACACACACGCGCGAGCGTATACCCTTTTCTTACCTTACTTTCCTTTCCCCCCCCACACACGTTCTCCCTTTTTCCTTGATGTAGGTAAAAGGGTGAGGGTGCACTTTATTATCTCCCTGTTTAAAATTATTCCCTTTCATGTGTGTGTGTGTGTGTGTGTGTGTGTGTGTGTGTGTGTGTGTGTGTTCCCGTTATGCATGGCGCCGTTTTGGGATTCTTCCTTCAAAGCTGTGTAAATACGTCTCTCTCTCTCTCTCTCTCTCTCTCTCTCTCTCTCTCTCTCTCTCTCTCTCTCTCTCCCATTTGTTTGTATATTCAGTCATTTCCTCTACACGTGTATTTGCCTGTATTTACTTGTGTTATCATTATTCTTCTTTGTTCTTCTGTCCCTTATCTTGCTCGTTTGTTTGTTTGTGTCTTCAACTTTTTCTTCCCTCATTACCTTCTCTTCCTCCATCTCTTGTGTCTTCTCCCTCTTATCTCTTCTCCCTCTCGTCTTCTCTTTTTGCATTTTCCTCCTTTCCTTCTTTTTTTTTTTCATTTTCTTCTCCCTGCATTTTCTTCGTCTTATTTCTCCTTATCCCTGCATTTCCCAGCCTCCCTCTTCCTCCTCCTCCTCTTCTCTCTCCTCCTCCTCCTCTCTCCTTGCATTCTCTTTCATCCGCCTTCTTTCTTCTCCCTGCATTTTTTTTTCCCACCTTCTTCCTCTCCCTCCTCATCCCTGCATTTTCCAGCCTCCCTCTCTTCCTCCTCCTCCTCTTCCTCTTCTCCCTCCTTTTATGGCTTCATTATAGTGTCTCCAATAATCGGCCGCCATGATAAGACACCCAATCAAACTTGCGCCTCCAAGTTTCCATATTTAATAGTAGGTGTGAGGAGGGAGGGGTGGCCCTGGCTATTAACCGCGAGCCGTCGGTAGGCGCGCATGGCTAAGGGACGGCAAGTAAGTGGGAAGAGTTTGACTAAGTGGAAAATTGAGCTGCAATTCTTAGCTTACCCATATCTATTTACCTCGCTTACCTTGTCATATCTTACCCTACATTACCTGCTTACTACCTTACTTTCTTGCTATACCTTTTCCTTACCTACCTTACCTCTGTCTTACCTCAGCTTACCTATATTATCATCCCATGCCCTACCTTGCTTCCTTACTATACCTTTTCCTTACCTACCTTCCTACCTTACCTCCGTCTCACTTCAGGTTACCTATATTTACCTTGACATACCTACCTTATACCTTATCCTGCCTTACCTTCTTACCATTACTTCCTCACCCACCTTACCTCAGCTTATCTCTACCTTAGCTTACCTTCCCTTACCAAACCATACTTTACCTTGCCCTTACTCTACCTACTTTTACCTTACCTTACCCTTTTCCATTCTTTCTGCCCACGACTGTGTGTGTGTGTGTGTGTGTGTGTGTGTGTGTGTGTGTGTGTGTGTGTGTGTGTGTGTCGTAACCCAGGTAGTTAATCTCACAGGTGGTGGTGGCCAGGTGATATTTGATTGATCTACTCACCTGATCCTCTCCCCCCTCCCTCCCTCCCTCCTTCCCTCCCTTACTGCCTCCCTCGTAAAAGGACAAAAACAGGAAATGGAATGAAAAAAAAGTTAATATTTCGTCATCAGTCTCGCGTCGCATTTCAGGCAAGACGTTTTGGTGGAATGGTTCAATTTCCTCACACGGCGGCAAGGTGTCCCCAGCGGCGGCGGCGGCGGTGTTGGGGGCGGCGGCGTCTTGGTGTCTTGTAGTGAGCCAGGAGGAGGAGGAGGAGGAGGAGTAGGGGGTGATAGAGAATGTTTTGTTATTCATGATTATTATCCTTATTATCATAGGGCTGCTGGGAAGGGCTGAGTCAGGGAATGAAGTCATTATCACTCATCATCATTATTATCACCTGCACGACTGTCTTGAGAAGGTGACTTGGGGGCAAGGAAGGTGTCATTTTTATCATCAGTTTGGAAAGGTGTGGAGTGACGAGGGAGCAGGTCACATCATCATCATAACCATTCAGAGATGTACCAAAACGGGTTCGATTCCTCCCGTGACACAGTTTAGCAGCGTCTGGTCTAGTAATGATTCGATATTTTAATGAAGGACGGTTTGAAGGAAGGTCGATAGGAAGATGTGTGGCTGCTGGGCTGGGACGAACAAAGAAGGGAAGCGAAGATTAAAGCTGATTCTTGACTGTTCCTTCTTTCGCAAACTCCCATTCGGACTCAGTTTTGCAGTGTCGTGTTTGGTTATGAGGAGTTGAAGCTTTAATGAAGGTGATCGATGCGGTGTTTTGATGCCGGGCTGGGACAGAGAAACAGGGAAAAGAAAGTTTCCGAAATGATTACTTTTTTCAAACTCGTTCAGATCGTTTTCCAGCTTTGTGTTGTTTAGGATTTTGTTTTTCTTTTGCTTTCTTTGTCATCTCATTTATTCTTGGTTGTCTCCTGTTATTCCCTAGTTCACATATTAATAAGCTCCATTAAATATATCGAGCCTGTTCATTTTTTTTCTAGTTTATTTGACCCCCTTTTCAATACACTATTCCTCTTCTCTCTTTACTTAACTGCTTCCCCTCCTATTAATCGTTCCTCCCTTTATTTTTTCCTTTCCTCTCACCTCACTACTGTTTCCTTCTCCCGTCTCTTCCTCCCCACTCTCCGCTCTTCTTGCAGCACTATCACGAGTACACCCTCACCCATTCCCTAACTCCTCTTCTACTCTCCTCCCACCCAACCTATTCCTCTTCACCCAGCATCCCCCCTCCTCCTCCTCCCTTGTTCGCCATAATCCCCGGGTCCGGTGTATTGTAAACAAGGCTGCTCAAGTTGCCTCCCTTTACCGCGTCCCCGTTCACCTAAGGGAAGGGAAGGGAAGGGAAGGGAAGGGAAGGATGGTGATGGTGGTGGTGCCTAACGATAACCTGCTTTCGTCATCCTTGTTACTACTACTACTACTACTACTACTACTACTACTACTACTACTACTACTACTACTACTACTACCACTACTACCACGCACACTTGTTGCTTGCTTGCCTCGGCGTCGGTGTGATGGCTGGTCTTAAAAGCATGTGATGAGTAATAAGCGGCGGTAGATGGCGCAGTCCTGGCCACACGCGTCTCGTAAATTGTGTGTGTGTGTGTGTGTGTGTGTGTGTGTGTGTGTGTGTGTGTGTGTGTGTGTGTGTGTGTGTGTGTGTGTGTGAAGGCTCGCCATGTATATACCTGCCTGCCGGCCTTCCTCGCGTTCTTCAGGTAACACACACACCAAAAAAAAAAAAAAAAATGAAAGGAAAGATTAAAAAAAAGAAGGCTTTGCAGTGTTGAGGCTTCGTCCACGCGCACCAGCTCAGCTCATCCGGCCTTCCTTTGATACAGTCTTCCTCCAGTTGTTTCCCCTTGATTTTCTCTCTCTCTCTCTCTCTCTCTCTCTCTCTCTCTCTCTCTCTCTCTCTCTCTCTCTCTCTCTCTCTCTCTCTCTCTCTCTCTCGTCGTGTCCCTCGCTCTATTTTCATTCTCCACCTCTGTCTCTCTTTATTCTACTTTGTCCCCTTCCTCCATTCTTTCACGTCCCTCTCCTCCTCCTGCTCCTCCTCCTCCTCCTCCTCCTCCTCCTCCTCCTCCTCCTCCCGAGTGTCAACAGAGGTCCACTCACCCTAGGGAAAGTTTGCCTTCAGTATCGATCTCTTCCTCCTCCACAAGGCCGAAGGGAGGACCTGTTACTCCTCCTCCTCCTCCTCCTCCTCCTCTTCATTCTTTTCTCATCCCCTCGTCTTCGTTGTTGTTCCCCGTCATTCTCCTCCGCTGGCTTAGTCCTCTTCTTACTTGTCTTCCTCCTTGAGCTCCTCCTCCTCCTCGTTTTTTCATTATTGTCATCCTCTTTGTGCCTACTCCTCCTCATCCGTCTTGTCTTCGCCTCCCTCATCTGCCTCCCTCCTCTTCCTCCTCTACAGACCTTACTCGTCACGGATCACTGCCACGCTTCTCTCTGCCTCTCCTCCTCCTCCTCCTCGTTCCTCTTGTCTTCCTTCCTCGAACAGTGACTTTACTTCCTTGTTCGTAATTTCGCCACTTTCCTTTGTCTAAAATTAGAGCAAACTTATCCAGCAATCAAAGGTTTGCTTTAAACTTGGGCGTGTATGTACTAATCTCTCTCTCTCTCTCTCTCTCTCTCTCTCTCTCTCTCTCTCTCTCTCTCTCGATGGATAGACAGATAGATAGATAGATATAATGGTAGAAGAGAGTACTGTAGGGAAAGCAAAAGTATAGCAGAGTTGAGCCTTACCTAACCGGCCACCTTACCTTCCTACCTCCCTCTCGAGTTGACCTTATCCTTCCTCCTCTTCTCCCCCTCCCTTCCTCCTCCCCTCACGTGACTGCCTATGCCCGGAGGAGGAGGGGGAGATGTTGGGGGTTGGGGGCTATAAAGAGTGACGTGAATGAGTCGTTTGGGAGCGTCCGGAGGCTGGTTGGGGGCGGTAGTGGGAGTTTAGCGACGAGGGTGTTGGAGGGTAGGGAGGAGGGAGGGAGGGAGGGAGGTAGAGGGGTTGGTAGGTGGGTGAGGTTGGGGTGGGATCATAGGGTGGGCGGGGCGGCGAGAGCACGAGTTGACTGCAGTAGGAATGAGAGAGAGAGAGAGAGAGAGAGAGAGAGAGAAACGGGGTGGGGGTGGGGCGCTCTTGGTAATATCCGCCCCCCTCGTGTACCTGGTCACGCATCTAGCTCACCTGCCTCGCCCTCATTACTTGCCAGGGACTCTCTTTCTCCTTTTGTCTTTGCCTCAGCTTACCTTACCTAACCGTACTTTACCTCACCTTACCTAACCTTATTACTTTTATCACCGCCTTACCTTACCCTACGTTACCTTAAAGTTTGTACAAAGCCTCTCTCCTCCTCCACATTGCCACCTGTTCTCTCTTACTACCACTACTATTCCTAATGCTAACACGCCCATACTATTTATATAACAATGGCATTTAATATGATGACATTTAATTTTAGTTTCGTTCGTAAATCCCATTCACTCCTCACTATTACATCAATCACTATTACCACCACTATCTCTACTACTACTACTACTACTACTACTACTACTACTACTACTTTTACTATCCCTACTATTACCATTACCACAACTTTTATCACCACCAACTCGAACACCACAGCCTGACCACGCCATTTCCACCTCACCTTCACCGCCGCCACCACCACCAACAACGCCGCCGCCGCCGCCACCATCACCGTCGCTGCCGCCGCCGCCTCAGTATATTGATCCAGATAATGTGGTTCTCATAATTACATTGGTGCCGGACTGCCTCTACGACCGCTGGGAATTGCACTGTTTGTTGGCGTCCCCTGATCATTCCTCACCCACCCCGCGTCCCTCCTCCTCCCCACGCCTCCTCCTCCTCCCCCCGTCTCCTCCTCCTTTCCTCCTCCTCCCACGCCAGTCCACTCCGTCCCAGCCATCACCGTTTACTCATCAAGCTCCATCATCTCGTCACGGCGCCGCTCGTCACTCACTCACGTCACAGTCCATCGTTGTTACTGTTCGTTGTCCATTTCTCTATTTAGGAACATTGCAGAGATGATAGAGATAGAGATAGGTGACTGCTCGACTCTACCACCCCTTTCCCCAAACCTCCCCGCTTTTCCATATTCCCTTTATCCATTCGTTTCTTCCTTTCCCTTCTTTCTTCCTTTCCCTTCCTTCTCTCCTTTCGTCAGTCCCTCCTCTTTCTACCTTTCTGCCCTCCCTTCCTTCCTTCTTACAGCACTCCTTTGTTTCTCTTCCTTCTTCAGTTTCCTATTCCTCCTTTTTAATTTTAATCTGCCTACTCCGTGTGTGTGTGTGTGTGTGTGTGTGTGTGTGTGTGTGTGTGTGTGTGTGTGTGTGTGTGTGTGTGTGTGTGTGTGTGTGTGTGTGTGTGTGTGTGTATGTGTGTATGTGTGTGTGTGTGTGTGTCCGTGTCCGTGCGCGCGAGCAATTCACCACGGCCTGATAACGAGTTGGACTCGCAATCGCCAGCACGTACCCTCCCGACATGAGCAAGTTCATGGTCTTTATAGTCGATCTGTGGGTACTACCATTACTTCACACACCACACACCCCATCCCCCTTGCTCAAGGGGGGACAGTAACCACTCCTTGTCATCAGAAAGATTCCGGCCTGAGCGGGGCTCGAATCGCCGTCTGTCAGGCTGTTAAATAAGACAACGCAGCGCTCTAACCGATTGAGCTACAGAGTGTGTGTGTGTGTGTGTGTGTGTGTGTAATCCTCCCCTTCCACAACGTCGCCTCAGTAGTACTTCGGTTACTTGTGATTAAATTATCCAGCCCCCTACGCCTCTCATGTCCTCGAACGGTAATTAATTTGTTTTGCTATGTACCGTCCCCTCGCGTCGCGCCTCCCCCTCTCGTTGCTAATTAGCCAGGTGACTCTCTGTCCAGGTGACGTACGGCTTATTTCGCTTCATCTTGAGGGTGAAGCGTTATTGGCGTTGATTGCGATCTTCGTTTAAGTTTTTTGGGTTTTTAATTATATAGTATTGTTCTTCCCTCCTGTGACTTAGTGTTACTACTACTACTACTACTACTATTTGTTTTGCTCCTTCTAGTACTGAGGTGAAGGTGCAGTTTCCTATTATTGGTGTCCTCCCTCGCTCCTTCCCCATATCAATCTTCCCTTCTTCGTTTCTTCCCGTCCCTTTTGCATTCCTTTCTCCTGCATCGTTCCCGCCCTTTCCTCGTTTATCTTCCTTCATGGCCCCTCCTCCTCCTCGCCCCTGTCTTGCTCCTCTCTCCTCTTGCTGTGTGTGTGTGTGTGTGTGTGTGTGTGTGTGTGTGTGTGTGTGTGTGTGTGTGTGTGTGTGTGTGTGTGTTTGGTTATGGCTGGTACCGTCTCACTCTTACCTCCTCCTCCTCCTCCTCCTCCTCCCTCCTCGTCCCAGAAGTGGTTCCTCCAATACCCCAAATAGCTGGTGGTCGTAATTGCTGCAGCTAACCGTTGGGCGCGAGTTCTGATCGGTGTGGGTGTGGTTGATGGCTTGTAGTTTCATTCATATTACCTTTTTTCCCTCTTTCTTTTTATTTCTGTGTTCAAGTATGTTATCTGATGTGTCCTTTTGCTATATGGTCTTCTTAAGTCTCTGCCTTTATGTTACTGTAAAGACTTTAATCACAAGTATAAAAATAAATAAGTGCAAAGCTCGTAAATTACTTCCGTGTTCATTTCCCAAGTTTAATTATCGTTCCTTTGCTTAATACTAAAAAAAAAAAAAAAAAAAAAGGCATTTGTGATATATCGCCCCCACCCTCCTCCCTCCCTTCCATGCCTGGGCTTTTAATCATCCTTTACCTCTGCACTAAGTTTGTTTACCTGCCCCAGCCTCCCTTAGCTCTAGATTTTATGAGCGTCCTCTTCTCAGCCCTCTCAGCACACCTCTCCCTAGTTCCGGTGAGCAGCCGCCTCGTCACCCCAGGACTGGCTAGCTCGCTCACGTCACGCCTCCCTCACTTATCACCCGCGTCGCATAAACCTATCACTCACGTCCGCTAAAGGGAAGGGGAGGAAGCAGGTGCAGGCCCCGTAAAACATGCTTGGGTGAGGCGTGGAGAGCAGGAAGGAAGGCAGCTTAGAACGCGAAGTGTGGTGCTTGATGTAAGAACGACTAGGTTGTGATATATACTTTGGGGCGGTAAGTGAAGGGAGGAGAGTGTACAGGCAGTCAGGAAGGCAAGCAGCTTAGAATGCGTTATGTTTATCGTCTTAGCGTTGTGAGTATCTTGTTCTTATTCTCTTTGTATGGGACAGAAGGGTAGACAGGGAGGAAGGCAGCAGAACGTGTAGTGTATGTATCATGCAGTCCCTTTTGACGTATTAGTAGTAGTGGTTGTCGTAGTAAGTTTGTGCACAAGTATATTTCGTTTTGTTTTATCCATTATCTCTCTCTCTCTCTCTCTCTCTCTCTCTCTCTCTCTCTCTCTCTCTCTCTCTCTCTCTCTCTCTCTCTCTCTCTCTCTCTCTCTCTCTCTCTCTCTCCTAATTTATCTCCCCTTTGCACTCAGGCCGCATTCCTCCCCTGTCTCCCTCGCCCTCATCTCCGTCATCCGTTCCCTCCCCGCCTCCTAAAAAATGTTTACGTTCCCTCTCCTCCCCATTCTCGGCGGCGTTCCCTCTTCCTCCGCCTAAAGAGCACAATTTTTCCTCCCCTGCGTGTGCGGTGAGACTACTTCCTCCTCCTCCTCCTCCTCCTCCTCTCCTTTTCTCCCCTTCCCATTACTTCCTTTCCTCCGCCTTCATCCCGTCATCACACTGTTTCCTTCCCTCTTTCTTCTTCCCCCTTTTGCTTGTTGTAATTAGCTTTCTCTTTCCTCTTCCCTTGTCTCCTTGTATGCTGTCCCCCCTTCACTCCTCTCTCTCTTCCCCCTTCCAGGCATGCTTATAAGTCAAGTGGATCATTTTATTGTATTTGTGCTCCATTATTTCCATTATTCTGTTAGCGGCTTCATCACCTCCTCGCCACCGGGCTTCTCCTATCTATCTATCTATATCTGTCTCATCTATCTACTTTTCCCTGAGCCTCATCTTCCTCACTTCCTTCACAGTCTTATTTGCTCATTCTTCCCATGAATCGCACTTTCCTCCGTCTTGCCCTGCATCAATTTTCTCGCCTCGCTTCCATCTCATATTCCATCATCTTCCTCCTCCTTCATTCTTTTCCTTCCTCCTGCCATTTGCATTTGTCGCCGACACCACCACGATAGGTTCCAGTTAGCGTTGAAGGAGGTTTTGGATGCATTATTATCAGATAAAGAGTTAAATTATATGAATAAAACGTGTTAGATTTCTCTCATCAGTTGCTCCTCCCGCCCAGCACCACTACCACCACCTGTTAGACCAGTTGCAGTAGTAGGCTCTGAACCACTTATTACCCTCATAAAAGTTAGCTAAGGGATCTGAATAAAGTGTTAGGTTAGGGGAGAACATTTTCCTCCTTAAATTTGCTTCTGAAACCTTTCTAACATAACAACCAAAACCACAGACATTTAGAGCAGTTGCAGCATCCTCTTAACTCCACTTCTCACTCTTGGGAAAAAAAAAAAAAACTAGCAAAAGGATCTGAATAAGGTTTTAGGTTACGTGTGTGACTTTCCTCCGTAACATTCACACTTAAAATCTACATTCTTTCTATTAGCGCCTGTTAGAGCATTTATAATAGGCTCTGAACCCCTTTACCACCATTATAAAAGTTAGTGTATTTCCACCACCGCCACCAGTAGACAGTCAACGCAGGTGCAGTCAGCGTTGCAGTATAGGCTGTGAACCTCGTTATAGTTATTTCCCCTGCTGGTGGTGGGGCTGTAGGCGGTGGTTAGGTGGGTGGGTACTGGGTGGGTCGATGCCTGCAGAGAGAGAGAGGGGGGAGAGGGAGAGGCTTGGGCGTTGGGTACTCATTCACCCACACCATTACATTGATATAGACCCCCGCCTATACCTATTAGTGGCAGGGGACGGCCGTAGCAGGCGGGGTCCTGGAGATCGTGTGAGGCTAATAGTAGTGAGGGGTCGTCTGGTGGCGGTGGTGGTGGCGGGTAAGGGAACAGTGTTTGATGTTTCTCATTTCGTTTATTGGAGGTCATTGTGTGAGTCGAGAGAGAGAGAGAGAGAGAGAGAGAGGAGAGGAGAGGAGAGGAGAGATAATAAGTGCTAGCTATACCAAAATATCATCATCAAACACCAAACATAAAAGATAAGAAACAAAGCCTAGTGTGTGTTTCTCCAATACGTATATTTTCCGAGGTTCCGCTTACTCGTCTTGTTATGATCCCGAAAGATGAGACGCTTCGCTTTAACGGGCAGGGAAATAAAAACAAAAGTATAAGACGGAGTTATCCTGAGGGTTTGTCTTTCCCAACGCTTCCTAATTAGATCTGACGAGAGCTCAAAAATTCTCATATTTCATCCACCCTCACTCACCCTAGCTCCCTCCCTTCGTCTTATTCTCCTCCTCCTCCTCCTCCTCCTCCTCCTCCTCCATCCTCCATCTGCATCCTTAAGACTAGTAATCCCAGCATCACCTCGGTTTTCCAGTACCCCTCTTCTAGCATCCTTCATCTCCTCTTCCTTATCACAGCATCATCGGTTTCCTCCATCTCCATCTACACTTGGCATCCTTCATCTCCAATTCCTTATCACAGCATCATATCGGTTTTCTACATCTCCGCTTGACATCCTTCATTTGCTTTCCTTCATCTCCCAGCATCATCTTATCTTACTCCACGTCGCTCTTCTTACACGACCTTCATCCCAGCATCCTTTATATTCTCTTTTCTTACTCTACATACATCCCCCTTGTAAGCATCTTTCATCACAATCCTTCATCTCATCCTCTTCCTCTTATCTCCCAGCATCACCTCAGTTTAGCATCATCATCCCAGCTTCCTTCATCTCATCCTCCGTCTCATCTCCCGCTTGGAACCCTTAACCCCAGCATCACCCCTTCCTTAAGGCACTTCTAAGCATCATTCACCCTGACTTCCCATCTCACCCTCCAGCTTTCATCTCCCGCGTAGAATCCGTCACCCCAGCACCACCCCATCACTGTCACCTCAATGTCCCGACCACCCTTCCTTTCCCCTCCCTCTCCCTCTCCTTCTCCTTCTCCCCTTCCCGTAGACGTCCGGGTTAGAGGTAAATGAGGCTGATGAGGCACTGGATGCATAACCGGAATTACCTACCGCCTCCCCCCCCCTGTCCCGCCCCGCCCCGCCTCGCCTCGCCCCAGGAAGTAAAGCTGCGCCGCTTAATTAGCTAAGAACAGAAACATCTCGGGGAAAATATTGTATAACGACGCTGCCTAAGTGCCGACGAGGGTGTTTTCATTGTGAGTGTCGTTATTATTTTTATTATTATTGTTGTTATTATTATTATTATTATTATTATTATTATTATTATTATTATTAACTTAACCTAACCTAACCATCCTTCCATCTTTCGTTACTGCTACTACCACCTCTACCAGTACGATCACTATTACTATCACCATGCCTACTACTACTACTACTACTATTACTACTTCTACAGTTTCTATTTATTGCGATGACAAAAAAAAAGAAAAAAAAAAAAAGGCATACACATACTCCCCTGCTTCGTGTATCCTCCACCTCTAATTCACTCTGAGCGCCCACTAACTTCTCTTGTGGGAGTGAAGTGCCGCAGGTCGCCGGGGTGTGTAGGTAACGCAGGGCGGGGAAGGGAGAAGGGATGGGAGGCCAGGAAGGGAGGGTAACAGCAAGGTGGGAATGAAAATAGGGGAAGGGAGGAGGCAAGGGAAGGATGGGGATGAGGAATAAAGCAAGCAAGGGATGGAGGAGGAAGGCATGGAAGGAGGGGAACCGCGGAGTTGGGATGGGGGGGTAGTCAAGGAAGGGAGGGTAACAGCGTCAGCCGCCTCCTGACAGAGCTGTCCTTCATAGCAGGGTTTAGCAGGGCATCATGTAGCTGACACTCGCTCACTTACGTCTTGTTGACTCGGTTCATTCATCAGCAGCGCCTCTCAAGCACACGGGAAGGACAGTCAGACAGACAGCTGAGACAGATAGACAGACACGGAGAGACAGGCAGACAGTGAGTGTGTGAATGAGTGAGTGGGTGAGGAGTGAGTGAGTAGATGAGGAGTGAGAATCATTACCCACATGCGTAAGTAGTCATTACGAGCATTTAACAAGTCATTTTCGATCACATAACCGGTAATTACTTGATTTCAGAACGAGATAAATTGAGGGTGTGAAGGAACGCTCGTAAAGAACAGCACAAGCAGCATCGCGTTACACTGTACACACGGAAACAAAAGTGCTAACATTCTTCTTCTTTTTTTTTTTTTTTTCATACTTTATTTTCTATTTCCTTCAGAGTGATCAAGCCTGCCTGCCTCGTGTTGTAAGTCCCTTTAGTGAAATGAAATACCAGGAGGATTTGTCGCCATCGTTACGCAATACACGCGTGCATGCATCAAACTGAGTCGCAATAACATTCAGTGCAGCAGCTTTGACACACCGCGTTTATTATTTGAGCGTTATTAACTGCACAGATAACACTAGTAGAGCAGCACCGTGCACCTGAAAAATTGAGGCAAAGAGGCATTGTGCTGCAGCCCCTCGCGTGGAATGAATCGCCTCGCCCCTGTGTGTGATGGCTGAGTGGATATGTTGGCAGTGGTGTGACTGGTTGACTGTCTGGTTGATTGCTTGGTTGACTAGCTGGTTGGCTCTTCCTCTATCTCCCCCCACCACTCCCTCTCCCTTTTCCTCCCTCCTAGCACGTGACGCAGAGCTCTAAAACTGAACCCGTCACTAACTCCCGCCAAACGTGCCTAAACATCGACCAAAGAGATGCAAGGATGTAGAAGATAAATACTGCTCACTACCACTTAATACTACCCACTGTCACCTTGATTAGGGAAAATTCAGCCCACTACCAAGATCATGCAGGCCCCAAAAACATTCTATTTCCCTACATTTCACCCTCCTTCCCAGCACTCGCCGCTAGTCCTCCACCAGTAGCGTTTTACCGGGCTGGCGGGAGTCTTAGCCAGCCTCCAACCCTCCAGCCTGTTCCGGAGCCGCTGTCAACACCCTTTCAGGCCCTCACGACCCCTAATTGTAAACACAGCGGCGCCGCGACCCAAATACTCGGCAACTAATCTCCGTTGACGTCACCCGAGGGCTGGTTATGAATAATTCTTGCATGTTAAAGTGAAATTAGCGCGGCCAGCACTTGTAAAACGGAACGTATTCCATCTTATTCACCTTCCTCTCTTGGGGCGAGCTGGCTTGGGATGAGTAATTCACTGTTTAGCCGGGTTATTCTGCGCCAATTACCGCCGGGAAGTGTCTCCTCTTGGTTTTATTTGCAAGGCGGCTGAGGGACTAATACGGCGCCCGAACGCTCTATGAGATTTAGCGAAGTTGTTATATATTTTGATCTTCCTGACGACCTTTAGTTAAAAAAAAAAGTCGTAAGCATTTAGCTATTTTGTATTATTCAGCTCTGTATATAGTTGGTGCGAGGAGTAAAAAGGAGGTGGAAAGAAAAAGTGGGCCTAAAGTAATTATCAACTTTTATTTGTATTAAACTCCACTTGTATACATTTAGGTCGAGTAAAAATAACGGAAGATAATTATTTCTGCATTCCGGGCTCAGGTAGAACCACCATTTCTAACACTTCGTGATGTGCACTACAGTGGAGGGCTATTTCTCGTTATTTCCACTCCTTAACGTTATATTGAAATTCATCATAATCCTCGTCCTCTGTTGCTATACTCAACGGCTTGTTCTTGTGTTTTTCCGCTCTTTAACCTTACATATAAACCCCAAATAACCCTCGTGGTCAGATTCTCCTCTTTACATGTTACCACGTCGACAGGTTACGAGTCCAGGGAATTAATATTTGTATCGTTCTTCACTTATATTCACCTTCAGCCCCGACTCGCCTCACCTTGACGCCACCACTCTCAGCTAAATTAGAAGCCCCGCCGTGCGCCTCCATTGATAGCAGTAAATGCTTTTCGTTTTGGCCGCCCTCCGTAAAATAGCAGGCTGAAAATTGTGTATTCAGTTAATGAACAAACTCAACAGATTTCATTCTTTTCTTCATTATTTTTTTTATTATTGCGTTGCTTCATCCCGTCTCTCTGGACCTCCATATTTTAAGTGTTTTGATTTAGCCAAATTAACTTTTTTTCTTCTTATTTCGTCATCATCACGGACCATTGTTCAACCCGGCTTGGGGAAACATCAATATTATCTGACTGCGCTATTGCCACCGCCTTTCGCCTTTCTGCTATTCCGGGCACCAAGCGAGCCGGAGAGCCAGCGAGCCATCCAGCCAGCCTGATGTCGGCCAATACTTGCTTGCATTCATTACCCGATTTTACTTGGAAATCGGACCACCTCGATCAGTCGTTTCTTGCATCTACTCCTTCGGCCATTTCAAGGGAGCGTAACAGGACATGAATTTTGCCCAAGTGTTCTCTGGTCTTCCTGTTTTCGACCGGCGTCTCGAATTCCTTCCTTCCCTTCTTCTCTCCTTCCTTCCTTCCCTCTTATCTGTCACTTCAGCAGCAAAACAGAAGCGTCTCCAGTTTTGGCTTTGCTCTCAGTCCTTCCTTCGTTTCCTCTCCCCCTTGTTCCTCGCCTTGCTTCTGTCCTCTTCAATTTGTTGGATTGCCGTGAGCTTAGTCCTGTTCCTTACTGTGTTTCCAAGGGTCATTTCTTAGCGGGGTGGGACTTGATTTACTTGTCCAGACGTATTAGTCTGCTCAGCAAACCCTAATTTTTGTACCTCTTTAATTTTTTTTATTTTATATATATTTACGAAGTGCATATATATATATATATATATATATATATATATATATATATATATATATATATATATATATATATATATATATATATAATATATATATATATATTATACAAGTAATTTCTAACTTGGAACCTTTTAACTTCTGGGAGTGTAATAGTTTCACCTGAAGGCTAATTGCTTACCTGGAGTGAGTGCTGGTATGGTATGACTAAGGAAGGAAGACTTTATTAACATTTTTATTCGTATGTCAAGTTTATTTCTTTGCGTAATTTCATATTTTCCATAACATAAACAATTAAATTCAACGTTGTGAAATCATTATCAGACTGCTATTTCTGCTATTCAACGGTTTCTGTGTGGGGGAAGTCAACAGGTAAATGGGGCAGGTGAGGTGGCGATGGTCTAGGTAACGAGTGGCGACAGCTCTCACCTGGCCACCATCTTGCCACACCTGGGCCACAATGGGCACCAACACGGCCACCTTAATTACAGGTGACTCCTCTCTCCTCCGCCTTCCTATCCGCTTTCCCTCTGTATTCTAGCGCTGTCTCTCCCTTCCTCTCCCTTTCCTTTTCTCCCCTCACTTCCCCTACTTCCCTTAATCAACTGGTTCAGGTGTGCACTTGTCATTTCATTCTCTATGTACATTTTGATTTCTCTCTCCCTCTTTCCCTGTTGCTCCGCCTCTCTGGATTTACTTCATCCTTGCCTCAGCCCTCTTTCCCTCACCCTTTTGGCCTCACCCTCGCCACCACCACCGTCCTTCCTTCTCTCCCTTCCCTGCCAGGCTCCTATTTTTATCCCTTCCCTATATTCAGTTTTTCTTTTTAAACTGTCCAGCATTTTTTTTTATTCTGTGTTTTTGGTTTTCTTTTTATTCCATGTGCACCATCCCTTTATTTTATTTTTTATCGTTGCTCGGTTTCTTTTTTATTGTTTTTTTTATCTTTTACTATCACGTTGGCTTCAAACAATCCGAGGTTTCTTTAGGTCATGTCTTGTATATTTCACCATAATAATTTAACTCTTCTCTCGGTCATTAGTCATCCTTCCTTCCCATCTCCCACGTTCATCGTCATCCACTTTTCGTTTTCGGCATTTCAGGTAACTACTTTATTTATGATTTTTTTTTTTAATCCGTGTAACATCGTCGTTTCCAGACATGCGAATATCTTTACTTTTATTTTTGCCTTCTGTTTTCTGGCAAAGTCTTATGTCGTTGAGGAGGTTGAGGTGGCTTGCGCAACACACCTGGAGGAGGCGGGGTTACGGGGTCCAGGCAGACACACAGGTGAACAGGTAGGCTGGCGGAGGCGGCTCGTGAAGGAGGAGGAGACAGAAGAGACGAGAAACAACGATAAAGTGAAGGAATACGAGGGAAAGACGAAGAAGGACGAAGACGAGAACGATAAAGAAGAGGAGGAGGAAGACGAAGAGGAGAAAGAGGAATACTAAGAGAGAATTCGGGTTGGCAAGTAGAGTAGGAGGAGAGTGAGGAGGCGGGTGGCGGTGGTGGTGGTTGCTTGCCATGGAGAGGGAATGAAATTAGGAGGAACACGGTTGGCGGGCGTCGTGTGGGGCTGTTTCATCACTGCGCCAGGTAACTAGACCCCCCCTCCTCCCTTTAGTGTCTCAGGGGCTTGCGTCGCCGTCAAGGGAGGAGGAAGGGGAGGGGATAGGGTGCTGGGGGGAGGAGTTTAAAGTTGGAGAAAGAAACTCGGTAGAAATTGCCCTAAGGAAGAGAAGGAGGAGGTGAGGTTGAATGTGGAGGTAGAATGGAGAAAGGTAGCGTTCGGAGGAAAGGGGAGACAGGACGTGGTGGTGGTAAAAAATAGTAGTAGTAGTAGTAGTAGTAGTAGTAGTAGTAGTAGTAGTAGTAACAGCAGCAATACCAAACCAGGCCTTCTTAATTTCCCCCCATTTTTTCCGCCCTCAATTTTTCCTTATTTTTCCTGTATACTATCTTTCTAATCTTCCCTCCTATTTTTCCTTAATTTTATCTACATCGGCCATTGTGTTTTTATTCTCGTGTGTGTGTGTGTGTGTGTGTGTGTGTGTGTGTGTGTGTGTTCCCCTGTGTACTTAGTCTTTCCCTAATCTCCCCTCAGTACTTTTTCTTCACCGTTTTTCTGTACTACTTTTTTTCCTCAACTTTTTTTTCCCTTTCTTTTCTCATTAATACATAATCCTCGTCTCCCGGGCCCTGCGGTTCTCCATAATTTAAGCAAGTTTTTTTCTTTTCTATTCTGCCTAATCCTGCAGGTAACAAAAGTCTCATTTTTTTACACGCTCCTTCCTCACCTGTAATTCCAACTTGACCTTACCTGTGTGTTTTCGTCATCACATTCCTCTTCATCTCTGCTTTGGTGGCTGTCCCCACCCTAATCAGCTTATTGTTATTAAAAATAGATTTAGGAAAATTTACATTTTTAAACCATTATCGGCTTATCTGCCCTATCTACAAGGAAAATATTTCTATTGTAGAACTCATTAGGGCTTCAACTTCCCGGGGAGACGGGATGGACCATTCCCCTGAGGTGACACCTGGAGGCTGATGGGCTGTGAGGTCCCGGGCAGATGTGGCTTGGCCGGTTGATCGCCTCGCCGCCCCGCCTCTACACACATTCACACCTTTACTTTACACCTGCGTGATATATACAACTGAGGTCATAGCAGGTCTATATATTTTCCTACTTGACTTGATATTTCACCTTTTAAAGATTTTGGCATATAAGGGAGTATACATATTAAATTACAAATGCAAGTAAGACTAAACAGTGTACATGAGGGGGAAAAAAGTAATGATATAAAAGTAAATAGAATAATAAGCATAAACAAAATAAAGTAAAAAGTCTGCGCGCGCACACACACACACGAGAGAGAGAGAGAGAGAGAGAGAGAGAGAGAGAGAGAGAGAGAGAGAGAGAGAGAGAGAGAGAGAGAGAAGGGGGGGGGGGGGACGCTCATTTCCTTAAGTCTCCCGTTTCTCGTTTGGCACACCTCTCGCCTCAAAAAGCATGTTAATTACCTCATTACCCGCTTCTTCATATGCCTAAATCCCACCTCAAAGGGCCCTGTAATTTAATTTAACTTCCCTTTGTCTTACCTGCGCATATTACAGTCGTCAGGTGAGGGCCTAACAGGTGTGTTTATTGTTTATTTACTCATCAAGGTCTTGTTTGTTATGATCTAACCTTTGACGTGTGTGGGAAAAGCTAAAGGATAGCTTGGTAATGTGCTGCCTATTGTATTTTCACCTTTATTGCTAATGAACTTACCTGTGACACCTGTGGGAAAGGCCGAGAGGGGAGCACCTGTAATTTGTGGAAAGGTGAATGAGGTGACGGCGAGGAGGAGGATGGCGGCGTGAGTGAGGGGCGAGAGGGAGTCAATCGGTGGCACTCCTGCGAGGCTAAGTGGATTAATGGGCCAACTAATTGGATTATCGGACTATGGTGACTTCCAAGGACACTTTCCCCGTGTTCTCCGGTATGCTCTTTGGTGGACAGGCTTCGCGAACACCCCCAGCCCGAGGAGAGAGAGAGAGAGAGAGAGAGAGAGAGAGAGAGAGAGAGAGAGAGAGAGAGAGAGAGAGAGAGAGAGAGAAAAAAAAACCTTACCTGAGGCTCAGTGGCGACGCGGACCAAAGGCGAAGCGAGATGAGGCTGACAGAGCGAGTCCAGGTGGGATGAAAGCTATTTCGATGTGTTGTTCATGTTGTTCAATATCACCTTTTATTGTGTGGACGTGTTAATATGGGGACGAGTGGCTGAGCGAGTGTCAGGGTCAGTTTCCAGTTAGTTTGCCTTGTTACGTTATTGTAGGTCATACTCGGAACACACATACACGGGGGGAGTGGGAAGGGGGCATTGAGGGGTTGGTCGGTACAGGCTGTTAGTTGTTTGGTTCCCGTTGTTGTCATTTTGGATCACTCGCCCTGTTCCTTGTTTGGTGGATGTCGTGTATTGTTTTATTTTGGAGGCTGCCGTTTTATCTTCTGGAACTTTTGTGGTGAATGTATGTAGTCTTGTTTCTTGTTGGGGTACATCGCTGGACTTATTTGTAGTGTCTGGTGCTGTGGCGTTGTTTTAGAGCGGACTGGTAGGGGCTATAGTGGTCGTCCGTCTCCCGTTTTCTGTTGGTTCGTGTTGTTAGGTCTGCTGTGTAGTCTGCATGTATTCCTGGTGCCTCATTCTCTACCGCCTGTACCATCCTCTTCCTCTGGTGCATCTCCCGTTGTCTGAACCGTGTGTTGGTGCGACGCGACAGTGCTGGAAGGGAAGGAGGAGGTCTTGGCACTCATTATCCTGTCCTGCAGCTGCTCATTATTAGGCTGGAAACTGATGGGGTGCGTCTTCTTGCTGGCTGGGTGTGAGGGCCGCGAGGGGTGGGAGGTGTTTAGGGGGTGGATATAAGACATGTGGCAGCCATGGGCCAAACACACACTGGTGACTGCTGCCGTTTCCCCTTTCTTACGTTGGTCTAGATTAAGAAAACAGCAACAACAAAAACCGTGGCATAGAGGAAGGCCGTTTGTGTTGGGTCCCGCCGTGGGTGCGGGTGAGGCTGATTTCTGGGCGGGGGTGGGTGAGGGCGGAGTGTTGTTTGGCTGACTTATTAGGAGGTGCTTGCGTGTGTACCATCCCTCCCTGACACCCCTCCCTTCCCTACCTATCACTTTTTCATACCTCTCCACCCTCCTCCTCACCATTTTTCAGACTCCCACGCCCCAATCTTCCCTTTCGTCCTTGTTCATCCAGTTTCTTCACGTCCATTGTAAGTAACTTCTCTCCCGCGCCTTCCGTTTCGCCGCCGCCGCCACTCCGAGCACGAACAGCGCACCTTTCAGCATCCCGTCGTATTTCTGCCCAACCTTATGGGTAGTTAGATACAGATTTTTATGGAGGAGTCTCCCCTGATATGTCACAGTTGTCACATCCGGACACGTTATCGCCGAGGAACTGACAGCTGTTTGTGAGTCGCGGCCTGTCTGTGCGCCGCCACCCCCGCCAGACAGCTGCGGCGGGGCCCGGGTGGCGGCTGCGGCGGGCACAACGACAGAAGCGTGACCGGGAAATATTGAGCCCCCGCCACATGGCTCTTCTGAAGGTGTGATTACCTGTTATCGATCTGCAGCGCCGATGGAAAGGGGGGAGGGCGTTGTTGCTCCTCGCACCCAGTCCCCGCAGGCCATTATCGCGGCGACCACCTTCCGAGGCAACCAACCCTTCACCCGCAGGCCTTTGTGTCAGAGATGGAGGGAGGGAGTAATGAGAAGGAAGGGTGAAGGTATTGGAGGACGAGGAGGAGACCCGGGCGAGGGCGGGGACGTGTAGGCCCCAGCGGGGGAGCGAGAATAATGCAGCACTTTTTATGGGACAAGGGAGGTAGTGCTTCTCAAGAGAACTTTTTGTTAAGGAAAAGATAAACTTTTATGAAGAGGGAACAAACAGCTTTATGAAGTTTGGGACAGCGGGCTTCAAGGGGGAAGAAACAAAGGACCTACTTAGAAGTTGATCAGTATCCCTTTTTAATGAGAGCAGCAGAAAAGTTCCCCTCCTTATTAGCGAGGAGAGCAACCCATTGTTTATATACGAGCCTGGGACGGCGCGCGGGATAGCGACGGCCATGGAGCCATGGAGTGATATTAATGTCATTATTTTGGCCGAGAGGCAGAACGGACTTGCTTTCGAAAGTCTTGATGGAGAAGTTGAAATTAGCGTCAGGAACAGAGGTGAATACGAGACGGAGGGATGAGAAAAGGGAGGGGAGGCTGGGAGTAGAGGAGGGAACTTGTCTCTAGGCCCGCAGGGAGAACAGGGCGGGAGAGAAGCCTTGCTCTCTGGGGATTCTGGCAGAGGGAGGGGAAATAACTGGTTGCCAACGTAAAAGGTTTGTATTTTCAATCAGTATGGGAGGAGGGAGAGAACAACGGGCCGTGTAGAGGGGAAAACCTTCGTGCGGAGGGGAAAAGGCGTGGTTATGGACCTCGAGGGTTAGGGGAGCTGAGGCGAGAGGGGAGGGTGGGAGAATGAGGGAGGGAGGGCTGTGAGAAAGGGAGACGAGGGAGTGTTACCAAGTGCGTGGAGGGAGTGAGGGTTGTGCTCGAGGAAGGGAGGAGGGGAGAGGAGGGAGGATGTCGTTATTGAGAGAGAGAGAGAGAGAGAGAGAGAGAGAGAGAGAGAGAGAGAGAGAGAGAGAAACGACCACCATCACAGACCACTAATTGGGTGATGGCTGAGCCAGAAATATTTCATAACACACACACACACACACACACACACACACACACACACAGTCCCTCCTCTGTCTGTGTGGGTTCGTGTGTGTATTTTATCACCAGAGGGCTGTCACGGGAGTTACTTGGACCAGGAACAAGGCTGGTGCATCATAGTACGTTTAGTAGAGAGGAGGAGGAGGACTTTCCCCTTTACTCCTCTTTACCTGGCGCAGAGGACGGAGAGGCTGTAAATAGCGTGGACTGGGTGGCGGGGAGGGAGAGAGGCTGATAGGGAGGGGCAGCATCGGGTTTGTCTTTCCGCCTCCCACACCGGACGAATTATTGGAGGCTGAGTTTGTTTATCTCTTTACTCGCCTACGTGGGATTGCTGCCCTGAGTGCTTCCTCCTCTCGCTGCTGTTCCGGGAGGGAGTGGAAGAGGGAGGGAGAGAGCAGCTGTCAGACATGAAAAGAAGGGGGGGTTGGGGGAGTAGGTTAGAGGAGGTTTGGGGGGTAGAGAATGGGTCGATAATCCAAGCTGAAAACAAAACATACAGAATCCTGCTGATGCGCACTTCTTCCCGGACTTGACGTGCTGGGTATTTTGCTTCACTGTAAACGTCAGGCTTTTTAAAGGTAGAGAGAACGAGACGGAAGGAAGGAAGAAACCAAGTACCGGCAAGGCAAGAGGAAAGAAAGCAAGAAGTTAAAGCAGAAGCTCGCTTATCCCGCCGCTGCACCGGGATAACCACGCCGGAATAGTCCCTCTGTCTGGTTGATGGCGGTTGGGGCTCGAACACCAGATTACTAGATGGCCTACAAGTGCGACCTCGGAGGGAGTGAATGTTGGAGGAAGTCTTGAATCGCTGTGCCTCTCCCGGCTGCTGCTGAGGCACAGGAGGAGGAGGACGCCGCATGTTAGTAGAAGTCTGCACGGAATAGCGAAACTTTAGACGTAAGACAGACAAGACGCCGCAAGTCACCACGCGAGCTGACGCCTTAACGCCACACATACACACACACGCACATACACACGCCAAACAAGATGTGGTGCACGCAACAAATCGTGTGCGTGCGTGTATGCATGACCGCGCTCCCAAACCCCAAAGCCTGGATATATCACGAAACTTCCTCCTTCCACGGTTTGTTTAACGTCTTGCGAATCGCCTGCATTTCCAGATCATTTCCAAACGGCCCGAACACACGCTCCCTGTCGCTGCTTCTGCTCCTGCTGCTGCTTCTGCTTTAATACACGCCCACTGCTTCCTTGCCTGACGTCACGAGAGACAACCAAGTGTGGGGAAGTAGCTGCTTTAAGGAAGAGTTAAGGGGGAAGGAAGGGAGGGAAGGGGAAGAGGGCGACTTAAACGAAACGTGCCACCACCATCATCATCATCATCGTCTTAGTACATGCTGGTTTAACGGAGGCGCTGTGTTTTAAAGGGGAAAGGGAAAGGACAGAGGGCGGCTTAAACGAAACTTCTTGCTCCTACCGCCATCATCATCATCATCATCATCGGCGTATTCACAGTAGATAGTAATTCGGGACGGGAGGGGCGGCTTTAAGAGGGGATAGAGGAAGACCCAGGCCCAAATTTACCTTGATTATGTGCAAGGTAGATGGTTAAACATGGCCTAGGTTATACTCGTTTTCCATTCTCAGCGTCTTCTGTTTACATGAAGGGGACGAGGCTGCATACTCTGTACCCAAGCCGAGAGAGAGAGAGAGAGAGAGAGAGAGAGAGAGAGAGAGTTCAGACATATTTGTGTAACTGGTATATAGTACAAAAAAAAAAAAATCGTGTTGAACAGTATTCTCTCTCTCTCTCTCTCTCTCTCTCTCTCTCTCTCTCTCTCTCTCTCTCTCTCTCTCTCTCGGCGAAACCAATAACTGAACGACAAACAGGAGGTGATGGGACTCCCTGGCTGTCTGTCTGTCCCTTCCTGCCTGCCTTCCTCTTTACTCTTCCCTCTTCTCTCCCCTCTTAACCTATATACCCTGGCTGGCAACCCCCCAAAAATCATATTTGAAAAGCCCTTTATCCATTTTGTCTACGATATTTTTATTCCTCTTTTTGCATATTTTCTTTATACTTTTTTGGTTTTCCCTTTTCCTTCTTTACTCATTTGCTCCAGTGCGACGGAGGTGAGCATCGAGGTCACGCGTGGCTGTACCGTATGATCCCAAGTTTACTTATTCCCCCAAACGCATGTCTCGTCCTCTGCTTCAACCTCTCCTTTCTCCCTAAACCTCTTCAACCCCATCAATGTTTTTTTTTTCCTTCCGTTCTTCTCTTTCCTCCCTCGCTTTATCGTTCGCAATCTTAACTTCCTTTTCATTGCCAAGTTTATCTCTTCCGTGTCTTAATTTATTCCTACGACACCACCGTCCCGTTTTCTCTCGATTTGTCGTTTTCAGTTGTGATTATCATCGTTTCCCCTCCTCAGTATTCTCTTTCAGTTCCCCGTCTTCCTCATTTTCCTTTTCGGTCAACTCCGCCCAACCAACACCCACACGCCCAAACACACACACACACACTGTCGTTAATCTTCGTTCTTGATCTCGGAAGAAATCTCATGCATTTTTCTTCCGTTTAATTTCATCACCGCTTTGTATATACGGAAAATTAACCTTTTATTCTTTTCTTCCGCAGGTAAATGGTGCTTTGGTGGCTGTTGGTTGGGAAAGACGGTTCGGTTTTGTGAGTAATAAGACCTACCAAAGACAGGGCTAACCTCAGTCCATACGTGCTCAAGTTACTTCTGTTATTATCTATTGAATTTTTTGCTTGTGACTTCTTGTTTTCATTTCTTGCGATGTAAATATTAAACATGCATGGGCGAGGCTTCCGTCAATACATTAAGGGTAATTTTTAAATTTGTTTAATGTAAAGGTAATTCAGCAAGTGTAAGCAGTATTTTAGGTATTTTTGCTTGTATTATCTAGGGTATTTTCAGTAAGCATTTAAGCCGTAATTTATGGCCTTATCAAATATGAAAGCAGTAATTTAGGGTGTTTTAACGAGCGTTTAGCAAGTATTTATGTAGTAATTTGAGGTTTCAGCGACTTTTTTAATTTTCAATCAAGAGAAAACTAGTTAAAGACGTTCGTTGACTTTAATAGTTTTGGGTGTGTTGGTGCGAGAGGCCTACCAACCTACCTACACCTTCAGGCCTATCACCCCCCGCGCCACCTGGGAGCCCCGTCTTCGTTCCGCTCAGCCCTAATGCTTATAATTAAAACTTTGGAAAATAATCTAACGGCTCGAAGTTTTTACTCGTGTTTCCCAGCTTAGCAACCTTTGTCGGGGCTTCGAGTTACAAAATTAATGAAAAAGAAAACAATGGTTAAGTGGAGGGTGGAAGAGGATGGGTTGTAAAGGGGGTAATCGGCAGGGGCGTGGCAGACTGCTTTGACCTCACCACGTGGTCGTTGGGTTGACCTGACGACCTGAGGTGAATTCCTTCCTCTCCCTCGGAGGCTATATGATTAAAAATTTCGCTTGTATGACGGACTTTCTCTTCTCAGAGATCATTTTCAAGTCACCATACCGTTTCCTTACGAGCTTTCCGGTAACTACTTTCATGGGTTAATATTCAACAGCTTCGTTTTCTCTGCTAGAATGGCGCGAATAGGCTAGTAAAATAGTAATTGAAACTGAAGTATGTGGAATTTAGTGGAGGCAGCTGCAGCTGTTTTGTGTTGGTAATAACTGGCATATCTTGCACCAAGAGCTTAGAATACGACCGTTTTTCTCGAGAAGTCTTTAGGTAATAACTTTTACGATAATGGGTTAATAGTAATTGGAAAAGGAGTATGAGGAATTTTGTTAATGCAACTGCCATTTTTTAAATTGGTAATAAATGACAGCGAGAAGAGCTTAGAATATGTTTGTCTCGAGAAGTCTAAGGTCATAACTCGTACGATAATGGGTTAATTTATTGTCACAGTCACTGCATCTTTACCACGACGTTCTCCGAAGCAGAATAAGAGCATTAAAGTCCTGAGCCGTGCATTCAGGAGCCAGCAGTGCCGTGTGTTGTATGAATAATGCGGGAAAGACTGATTATTCCTCCAGGACGAGTGTGCGCACGGCATCATGCTGGGATTTAGTGGCGTGACAGGGATGAATTAATGAGTCTTGTCAGGCGTGCAGGCTCTTTGTGGCGCTGTTGACCTTCGTGAGTGGTGGCGGGAGGCAGTGGGTCTTGTTATCACGGGCTGGAGCAGGCGGACGAAGTAGTATACCGTTCACACGTATGAACTCGCTCCCTGACCACCACCAGCCCAAGTCTCGTCACAGGGGCGTTTAAGTAAGGATGGGTCATGTTAGGTAATGTAAGGGGCAGGATGAACCTCTCACAAATACTTCCTCCCTGATCACCTACCAGCATACCATTCACCAGTGACGGGGTTGTTTCGGTAAGATAAAGGACTTTGGCATATACTCTGGCAACCACCATCAACCCGCTTAATATTCAGTTTTGGGGTCGTTTTGATCTTGCTAAGTTAAAGTGCAGCAAAAATCTTTCTTAGGCGTATACTCTCCTGGCAACCACCGCCCCACATACCATCCACCAGCGTCAGGGTTCCACATGTTAGCAGCGGCGTTAAGTAGCAACAACTCAAGGTCGGATGATTATGGGGCATCACATCTCACGCAAATACTCTCCTGACCACCGCCAACCCGCACCCCATTCACCCACCCGCACCACATTCACCCACCCGCACCGCATTCACCCACCCGCACCACATTCACCCACCCGCACCACATTCACCCACCCGCACCACATTCACCCACCCGCACCACATTCACCCACCCGCGACATGGAAGAGGAGGTTCACGTGTTACATAGTTTAGCGGCGGGAACGTGGTGTAGCGACAGCATCTCAAGGTCAAGGCCATACTCGACCACAGCTAGACAGAAAACGAGGGGGACCAGACCAGAGAGCAGCCATCGTATACACACAGAGCAGGACCATGAACGGGGTGCGTGGAAAACGGCAGTGCATCGCTCGCCGGAAACGCGGAATTGGTATACACCCATAAATTAGTGCTCTATATTTGGCAACGCGACGGAAAACATGGAGGCAGAAGCAGGAGGGTCTGTTGTTAGGGCTAGGGCGAGGCTGGTAACAGGCTTAGTGAAAAGGACTTGAGTGTTGAAGGAAGGACAGCATGGCGTGAGGAAAATGGTTGGGGTGTAAGAGTTAGGTAGTGACAAAAATAGGAAAAAAAATGGGTGATGCTAGATGCTATGTGGCCATGGAGATGACTAAAAAGATAGCTTGGAGAAAAACACAGCACAATACAACATAGCGTAGCGTGAAGAAGAGTATGGGTGAGGTGTGCCAGCTGGATGGAGCAGGGAACAGGAGAGGAGAAAAAAAAAGGGAAAGGAAAACTCGTGTGTTGTGTTGCAGATGTGGAGGGAAAGAGCAGTGTAGTGGAGTGGAGTTATTGTGGGGGGGCTTTGTAGGGATGGAGGGGTGGTGGAGCGTAGCGAACTGAGGATATAGGGGAGAGAAGGGTGATGTAGAGTGGCCTGTTAAAAGGGAAGGAAAGAGGGTGCGGGTGGCAGGCCTTGGAAGTGGCGATGGGGAGGGAGGAGAAAAGGGGTTGTGCGAGTGAGGAAAGCGTACCGAGGAAGGTGAGGGAAGGAGGAAAAGATGGGGTAGGAGATAGGGAGGGAAAGAGGCGCGTTTGTGTGGTGACTGGGAGTGGGGAAAAGGGTGATAAGTGGGTGGCCGGTAAGTCACAGGAAAAAAAGTCACAGTCACAATTTTGGCTTGGAAAGAAAGTCAGGTAATCAAACAACAAAAAAATATAGTGTCGCCAGACTGAAGGATGGTAGTGACCAACGAGGTGGAATAATCTCTTATTCCACCCTTCGCATATGTTGTTGGTACAGGCATTTTTGTTCATGGTGGCGTCATATACATTCCATAGGTGAGGGGCAAACATAGGTGAAATGTGACGCATTCTCAGAGGCATCAGGGCATCACTGGACATGACAACTGGCTGCTGCATCAGTCAAAAGGAGCCACTAACATAGTGAGCAACTCCTCGGCTTCAGATGGATCTTGTGCAATGTCAGTTTTGAGGTACCTCATACCTTCATAAACGTCCTCTGGGTGCAAAAAATCTAGAGCATCAATCATGCCATAAAATGGCGAAACTCAACACTGTTATTATACTGTGTT
This sequence comes from Eriocheir sinensis, assembly GCF_024679095.1. Classification (NCBI taxonomy): domain Eukaryota; kingdom Metazoa; phylum Arthropoda; class Malacostraca; order Decapoda; family Varunidae; genus Eriocheir; species Eriocheir sinensis. The sequence continues at coordinate 17,336,804 of NC_066542.1, forward strand.
TCCAAACCCAGTTCCTGGATCTTACGCCAAGTGGACTGCGTTAGATGAAACAGCCTTTGCTCTGTGTCGCGGCCAAACACTGCAACAACACCTCACAATACACCATCTTCAAAGTCAGTCACCATGGTGTGCACATAATAGGATAGTGTAGGTCTGCACACTCATTGACTATAGCCTGAAAGAGTTCTAAGTAGGTGGCACGAGTCTTGTTTGGGAGATGAGTACACTGAAGTAATTGCTGTATCACCGAAAGGCACACGGATGACACAAATCTGTTTGAAAATATTTGGAGCCACAGCAAAGTTGCCATTTATATCTAAAGTGAAAACAGTGCTAACATTGCCCCCCCCCCCCCCCCCCTTTTTTTTTCTGACATTTTTACCTGTGACTTTTTCCGTGGCTTTTTTTTTTTTACCTGGATTCGATAAGTGATGGGGGGGGGGGGAGCAGGCAAATAAATCGGAGGAATATGAGGGATGTGGATAATGGTGGTCAGGGTACAGGGTGTTGTTGTGATAGAGGGAAGGGGGTGAAGGGGTGTATGATAGGCTGGTTAGGGAGGGAAGGAGATGGTTGTTGGTTGTTCGGTTGAGATAGGCTCATCACTGTCGGCGGAAAGGCGGCGCCACTAGATCGAATCCGTCAAAGTTGAAAGCTAGCGACTCGGCGGACACACACACACACACACACACAGGAGAAATCATTGCCGTATTCCCTTCGTTTATTCACCTCAGCCATCCACCCTTCCAGCATGAGTAAATGGCAGGCTCCCCCCTCCCCTCCCCATTCTCCTAAAGGTGACGCATACCAGAGTTGAAGAGGCGACGGTGGCGGTGCGTGGCGGGGTGTGTGGGGGTAAGAGTTCAAGAGGTGGAGTGAGAGGCGAATGGGGGGAGGGGGTGGGGAGTTGGAGGGTGGAAGAAACTGTGAGAACGAAGGAAATAGAGGAAAACCGGGAGGAAAGATGTCTGTGAGGTGAGGTAGCAGGGAGGAAGGAAGGAGTGGGGGGAGAGGGATGGAGTGATGGAGCAAGGGGGGAGTGTATCCACCCGCCACCGCCGCCGCCATCACCAAAACGAATCTATTATCCGCCGTGACCCTGAGCTATACGCTGAGGGGGTGCTGTGCCTGAAGGTGTTATGCCAAGTGAGAGATGAAGGTGAATGAGAGGCAGCACCATGAAGCACTACCCGAACACGTCATTGGGAAATACCATGAGGCGGGTGTTGACCGGCTCTCGGGGAGTTCGGCCAGGAAGGGGAGGGATGGCGGGGTGGGGGGTGTTGGTCGGGGCGGGGGACGCCACCGACAACTATGGGTGGTGATCGAGGCTTTTCGTTGTGTTTGAGGGCGTGTCTCCGTCCCTCAGCCCTGGTTCATGTCGGGGACAGTCTGGGGGGCGGGTTTGGAGACGGAGAAATGCTAAGGTTGGAGGAGAACTTTTGTTTGAGCTCAAGTAAATATGCGGTGTTGGTGCGTCTGGCCGCGTGGAGCGAACCTCTCATCCCCCTCCCTCTCCCCTCCCTCCTGCCTCCCCCCCTTTCTAGCCTCTCCACGCGTCACGGACAAGAGAGATGCCGCATGTCTCAATTACAAAATATTCATTGACGCTTGTAGGTCGCGTTTTGTAAGTTGTAAACCTAATGCGTTTTCTGCGTGGTTAGGGGGGTCAGGGGCGGGCGTTGGGCGTAAGCGGGGCGGCGTGGGAGCGAGGGCTGGCGATGTGTATTAAATGTTGGGGTTTGAGGGTCCACGGCGTGGGTTTGGGCCCGTCCGCCGCCCGGCCTCACCTTACTACGGCCAACAGTCCCACACAGCGACACGCTGCTCCGTAGTCTCCCAAGCCCCTCCCTTTTCTCCTCTATTTCCACCCTTATCACGACCTTCCCTGCTTCAAGCTTCTGTCTTCCGTGCCCCAAGTACAGTGAAGTGTCGTTGAGCGCCCGATCAGTGCGAACTAATAGTCTGTAGCGAAGAGGTGTATCGCGTGGTGACAGTGCTCTTGGCGGGAAGTAGTGCTACCGCCGCCGACACCACCGCTTCCACTGCAGCCTTACACGTTTGGGTTCCGTAAGTATTCTTTACAAGTGTTCATGGATGGAGTATGTGCATGGGACGCGTGTGCAGTGTGGCGTTTGTGGCTGGCGGAGGAACGGTGGGTGGGGGAAGTGGTTCACGCTGGTGCTGCCGACCATGTTGGGCGGTCGCCCCGGCTCCACGCACCGGCTGGATCCGCTGCAGCCACATGGCTGCATGGGCGAACAGCCGAGCCGTTGCCTCCTCGCTGCTGAGTGTGGAGGGGCAAGGCTTTGTTGCGTTTGTCTGGTATGGTGTGTGTGTGTGGCGCCCAGAGGGACGAGACAAAGTAGCATTACTTGGCAGGCTCGTGCAGGGGGCCAGGTGGGGCGCCTCATGCCGCTGACAAAGACCAAGCCACGCTCCCCTCCCCTTGCGTCTCTCTCTCTCTCTCTCTCTCTCTCTCTCTCTCTCTCTCTCTCTCCCCGAATGAGCCTGGCTTGCGTAAGCTGTACACTCGTGGGTTCCGGGATCGCAGGCGGGGTGGTCCGCGGATGAACATTCCCAGGCCGTTGCTCACCTGCCTTGGAAAAAAGTGGCGTCATGCGTCCCCGCCATGCAGCTGACCACCAGGCTTCACAGTGGAAGTTACTCGAAGCTTGACTCGTTAGGGTATGTTTTCGGGACATTTTGGGCAACTTGTATTCAATTGGTCGGGCTTGATAGCGAAGATCTTGGATGTTGAGGCTTGTAAGTTTTATGGTGATATGCCGGTCCTTTGTCTGGTGTAATCACGTGACATTATCACTTAGCGGATTTGTTATAATGTTGCACGTGTTAAGTTAGTTCTCTGGTTGTGGCGCTGGCATCGTCAGGTCCTGTCCCTTCAACGACCACGTGTGGGAAGCTGACCAGCGAGAGTCGGCGCTCCTCCCGTTTTCTTTTAACGCTACAGAGAAAAGCACAAGCAAATTAGCCGGAAATGTCTTTGTTAAAGACGAGTTAATGCAAGCGAGGCCGATAAAATTAGATTACTCGGGTCATATGTCGGAGGTAATTTGTTTGGTCGTTTAAGGTGATAGGCATATAGGGAGGTCTGGCCCAGGCAAAGCAGCAGTACAACCAACAAAGACAACGAGGACCGAACACGCTGTCGCTGACGTAATCTACCGGGAACTTGTCCTGATGCCAGATGTCGCCATGCTGTGCCGGGTGGTGCCACATGCCTCCTCCAAGCTGATAAGGGAACAGCAGCGTCCACTTCAGGGACTGAAGTAATGAATCCACTGACAGTTGAGGTGGACTATAGAAGCGTTGCGTCACACTAGCGGGTTATTGGTTCATAAATAACTCGTGCATGTAACGGCCTCTATGCTCGCAACTAAATACTCGTCTGATTAGTAAGGGGAGACGAGACTTGTTCGCGGAGGCGGCGTGGCGTGGCCCTGGGATGCCTGGGGACGGCCAAGGTTAGCGAGGGGGAGAGAGGTAGTCACGTGTCCGAGGGTCTTCGCCCCAGCCCTTGCTTACCAACCCCAAAACGCGGGGCTGCAAACTTTTAATGGACTGGGTGTGGCATGTAGGGTGTTCGGGGGGTAGGGAGGGCGGGGCAGGAAGCGGGAGTTGAAAGTGCTATTTTGGGGGGTGGGGTGGGGGGTCTTTACTCCAGCAGCAGCACCCGTGGGAAAGAAGAGGCTGCAGCCAGGTTTGATTCTTAAGTAATCCGATTTTCATGAATGAAATCGAGAAAACTAATAAGGCTTTTTGCACAAAATCACAACCTTTGGCAGGCAGGATGGAAGAGAGGGGTGAAGCGGCGTGCCGTCTGAGTGGCAGGGGGCGCCCCTTCAAGACCGTGTCTTTGCCAACTCCATACTTGTGAGGGAGCGGCGACTAGGGCGGGGCCAGGCTGGCAACAAGGGGACAGACAGACACTGGCATACCCATATCCCAAAAAGACTGGCTGACACACTGCGTCTTGGGTTGCCTTTCTTACACCTGACCACCACTCATTCACCGCTCGTTTACTCCCATCAAAGCATGAAGAAGATATATGTATTTGTTTCCTTTGTTCGCTCTGTGCGGTGATGATCGAACGCGGCTTCGATCACCCGGCTCGGCTTGGTGCACCAATGAGATTGTTCACTCGGTCACTGGTGCGGTTGCACATTTACTTAAGAAGGGGCTTCGTGGTTCAGTGGTTAGCACACTCGGCTCACAACCGAGAGCCCGGGTTCGATTCCCGGGCGGAGTGGAAAAATTTGGGCGGCTTTTCAGATACCCTACGCCCCTGTCCACCCAGCAGTGAATGGGTTACCAGGTATTAATCGGGGGTTGTGTCCCGTCTCCTGGGAACTGTTCCCTTCTATAATTCCTTCCCCTCCTGTCTCTCCGGCATATGATCACATGTTGCGCCGACTAAACGAAACTGCACGAGGCCTAATGTTCTACACACGGCAGCTCCAGATCCCCCCCCCCCCCATCCACCCACCCGCCTGTCATCCTCGTCTATCCAGTCTACTCTTAAAACAAGATATCGTCCCTGCACTCACCATGTGATTGCTGGGTCTATTCCATTCCCCCACCACCATATTACTAAACCAATGCCTGCCTTATTTCCCTCCCAAACCTATACTTCTTATTTAAATCCATTACTGCGTGTTCTATTCTGCTGGCTAATTCTCAGTACTTTAGTGCTAATTCTCAATAGTTTACTGTTAATTCTCAGTACTAAGTCACTTCGAAATTATTTCCCATGTGGACATCGTTGCTTCCACTTTATATGAAGAAAGTGATGGCAAAGAGCAAACGACGTCTCCTCCCCAGCAGCTAATAATGCTTATTCAAAAAGTAGATTCCACAGCTTTGTGAGGTATATATCTAGCGAATGTTAAGAGCTGCTGCCGTTAATTTTTTCACTTGTTTAGTCTCCTGGTTTCATCTGTCTTAAGATGAACGGTTGTCCTCGGTTGTTTGGGGGGAGGCTTTCGAAGTCCATCCATGGTCAGGCGCATCGGAAGGTTTATTGGTGGCGTGTTATCAGGAACAGGGCTGATAAGGAGGATCTGTGCCTCTGGTTTCCTTGTCAGCTGTGTGCCGAGGGGTGTGTACCCAGGGTAGCTGCGCGCCGGAAGTGTTGGGGCTGCCCAAGGTCATTGGTATCACGCTAGGCTCTCCTCCCTTCCCGTCTTTCGTGTTTCGTTGCCTCCGCCCGCCCGTCCCCTTCCCACGTCTCACCACTCTTCGTCTCATGCCAGCTTCTCAGGAAACTTTAGCTTTATCCTCAAGATTAGCACGACACATTTTGAAAGTTGAAATTGAGGGCTGACGTTCGGACGAGGAGCGGAGCCACACGAGACAAGACTTGTGAACGCTTTGTATTTTTATCATGTGATCTAATTTCCTACAAATACGTAAGAGGTCGAACAGGGGGGGGGGGGGGGATGCGTAGTGGGCGGCAGCGGGGAGGTGCCAAAGACGGAGGCACCGGCAGCCGGGCGTCAGCGACTGTGTCAGTACACCGGGCTGGCAGACACCTGAGAGGCGCCACGCCCTCCCCCTTCCCCCCACACCTGACGCAATGCCGCCACACGAGTATTTAAGGATCTGTGAGCCTCGGCTTGGGTGTGGGGCGCTACAGGAGTTGGCTAATAATTTTCTGCTCGGACCATTAGGGAGGTGGAGATTGAGGCAGAGGGAGGCAGGCTGGCGGCGGGTGTTGCTGGGTGTGGCCGGGGGAGAGGGTGCGGTTCTGGGCAGACATTTCCCCCGCCAGGAGTCTAGGCAAATCAAGGCTGTGTGTCCAAGGCGACGAAAGCATAGAGAAGTATTAGCCGTGAGGGGCGGAATGTTATGTTTGGCGGAACTCTTCACCGGGGAGGAGGAAAGGAAGGGCGGGGTGGTGTACACGGAAGGGGGGGGAGGCCGTTGTGTAAGGTAATTGGACTGGAGGTGTGTGTTTGGGGGGAGGGCGACGTGGCGTGGGCCTGATGGTGTGTTGGCGTGCAGGAGGCAGGGTGTGGCGGAGTGTCAGCGGCAGTGTGGTTTGGTGTGGCCCGCGAGACCCTGAGGGGGAGGTGAATAGCCTGTCCTGAGGCGCCGGCAGACCGCGGGCGGGGAGGAGGGCTCATGTGTCGGCCCTGTGGCTGGAGTGTTTTGCTGCGCCAGCCACTCCGGTTATCTTCCCTCCCCCTCCCTCCCTCCTGAAACCCTGACCTCCACCTCCCACTTCCTCCTCTATATCCCTTACCTTCACCACCTCCCCCTTCATCCTTGTCTCCTCGTCCACTCTTCTCTTCCTCCTCTATACCCTTTACCTCCACTGTTTCTTTATCCCAGTCTCATCCATGTCTGTTCTTTTCTCTTAGTCCTCTATCCCTTACCTCCTTCCATATCTATATCCTACTCTTTTCTTTCTCGTCTGATCTCCCTTCATACTCGTCCCTTTTCTCTTTCTCTATATTTATTCCCTATCTTATCATTCCGCCACACCTCTTACCTGTTTCTACTTTTCCTTATAGATTTACATAACTTTTCCTTATACATTTACGTAATTTCCTTCAGCTTTCTTACTTGTCCATACCATTTTTTTTTCTCTACCTTGCCTCCCCTTCTCATTCAATCTCTCTCACCTTACCTCCCACTTGTCTTTCCAGCCACGTGTCTTCTTTCCCCATTTCACCTCCCATTTTTATACTTGGCCGTTCCCTTCTTCCTGCCCAAATGCCCGTACCTTTCTTTTTTCTCCTTTTCTTTTCCATCTTATTCGCTCCCCTCTTTAGCCCGACTCGAACCATATTACATTTCCTCCCCAGTGGCGGATTCTCCCCTCTCCGGCGCCTCTTCGCCCTCCTCTCCCTCCCGTGCAAAATTTAGCAGCTTATTTGCATTTTTCTAATCTCGCGAGGTTTGGATACCCGGTGTAAAATCATTCCGTTTTAGCATTACCACGACTCTCAACATCAACCTCTGCCCACTTGAACGCCTCTTCCCCCCTCTCCTCACCCGCCTTCCGCCTTAACTAAACCTGTCCTTTACACTACCTTCAACTGTTGCCCCTCACCACCACCACAACCACCACCAGTCTCTCACTCCTTTCCGTCAAGCCTCCTTCATCACCAAGAATACTTATTTTCTCACACCAAAGTTAGTGGTGCAAGCTGCCCCTCCCTCCCTCCCTCTCTCAGTATCTTTCTTGACGTCTGCCTGCTCCTGCTTCTCACTCTCCCTCCACCATCACTCCCCCTTGTGATCCCCCACCTTCCTCCTCTCTCCCTGTTCCCGCCTCTTGCCTCGCCTCCGCCGTCGCCTTCAGATCGTCACTGGCGGAGAGCTTTCATGTGAAGATTCGCAGCGAGTTTTCCGTTCTCCCGATTTCCGTGTAGTTCATTGTTCTCTGGGCCCGATATCCGCGTGGCCGTGAGGCAAGGCTCGTCTTGGCGTGTGTCTGTTCTGAGGCGGGCGAGTGTGTGATCTTCCAGCGCCTCTGTCAGTCCGTTCACACACCTCAGCCTTCCCGACGAGGCCTGTTGTCTCCCTCTCAATCTCGCTCTCTCGGTCGTGGTCTGAGGAGTTGAAATCTGGCTCAATTCTCGCGTTCGTCATTAACCTGGTAGCTGCGGGGATCGTGTTTCTTAAAGGCCCCTCTAAGCGAGAAAAGAGAAAAATCATCACTCACACAAACCATTTCATAATATATATCAACGCATTTGTGATCAGTTAATGCATCATCTATATTTGAGGGTGTATATCATTGCAAAAATTTGGCCCGTCGCTGGTACACGGTAAAGCCACAAATTTGGCCCGTCGCTGTAGTGTTTAGTGATAACAGCCTCACGTGAGGGAGAGCCCCGGTGGTGTTGTTGGTGTTAGGTTACTTCATCTCCCCGCCTCTCCATCCCCTTTACCCTTTCCTTCCTTCCTCCCCGGCAACATAAAATCGATTCGGATGTGCGCATGTTAGTGATGGTGTCGATAATGGTTGGTGGTGGCCACTGTATCGCTACTGCTGCTGTGTCGGCCTCTCTTACACACACACACACACACACACACACACACACACAAGGACTAACAGAGGGTCGTGGCGCTGAGGGAGCAAGTCATGTGGCACTGATGTGGTTGAGAGGGTGGCGCTTTATGCTATTGATGGGGGGAGGGGGCGGGAAAGCAGGGTTTACCGCCAACCTACCTACCTACCAACCCGCCCGCCCAACCGACCTCTCCTACCGCTGCAATGAGGACTGTATCGATAGCCTCTTGATGTCCGCTGTTTATCCTTCTGTATGTATCCGGTGCTTGTGAATCCCTCCTCCTATGAGTCCTCCATCCTCTCCCCTTCCCCAGCCAGGTCGAGTCCAGCTCCTCTGCTCCTCTTCCTCCTCCTCCCCCACCCACTCGCTCTTCCCAGCCCTTGCACCGCCCGCCTGGGAGTTGAAGAGAGCTCTCCACCGTTGTTGATTTGCATCCCAACCTGCTACGCTATCATCCCTGCGAGAGGCTTACACACACACACACACACACACACACACACACACACACACACACACACACATATGTACGCACACCGTTTCTCATTATCTCGTCTTAGCTGGGCCAGAACAGGTGGGCTAGTTAGTTAGGCCGAGGTAAGGGGAGGGAAGAACAAAGTAGGTGACGCAGGTGTGAGAGATTCAACCGTAGCATAATTATTTCCCGCTATTAACGTCCCTCTTACTTCCTTCGCCGAAACAGCAGGTGAAGGAGGGGAGAGGTAGAGGGAGGGAAGGTATGTATGTAAGGAGGCAGGACAGGACGCTAAGAGGGGAGGCTGAGCGACGGCTTTGTCCCAGCATGAACAAAAGAGACGCTGCCGCATTTTCTTTGTCACTCCTGGGTTTAATAAGTGTACAGGTAGTTGACGGTTTCCTCACCTGGTGGCCATAGAGGGAAGAAGGTAAATGCCGAAGAAGGAAAAATGTCTTTAAAGTTAACTCCGGTCGTTTAAAGGGAGGAATAAAGGAGATAGGCGAGTCTTTGTTCCCCCCGTTTTTCCTCCTCTCCTCTTCTCTCCTTCCCTCCCTCCACTTTTTCCCTCCTTTTTTTTTTCGTGTTTTCAGGGCGTGAGCTCATTAAACTCGAGTTACTCTTCATCAGCCCTTAGAGCGTTGGAGCTAAAAGGAAGTAATGTGCCTCCCCCCACCCGTCTCTCTCTCTCTCTCTCTCTCTCTCTCTCTCTCTCTCTCTCTCTCTCTCTCTCTCTCTCTCTCTCTCTCTCTCTCTCTCGTTATGACCAGATTCTAAAGCCACCGAAACTCCTGTGGTCCATTTTTTCATCAATTTCCCTTCCTCAGTTCTTCCTCGTCCACCTTGCCAGGACTCTTCACCCCCCTTCTCTCTGCCCTCTACCCCTCAGCGCTCCCTCCTGTGTGTAACCCTGCAGGAGGCATTGCAGGCACCCCCACCTTTCACTGTCTGTCCCATCTTCACGTCGTCAGGTTATGAGGAAGACTCGTCCCTCTCGAGTTACGACGCTTCTCACTAATCATTACCCAACCCCTTGTCGTGTCTTTGTCGTCTCTTTCCTCCTCTTCTCCCTCTCTCTAGCTCTTCTCATGGTCCCTCCTCTTTCCTCTCCCCCCCCACCCCCCTTCCTTTCTTTGCACGGGTCAAGTTCTTATTTTTCCGTATAACCCTTTCGCACTTTTGAGGGAGACCCATCTGGATGAACCTGCCCTGGCAGTCTATGCATCCAGTCCCTCCCCCGCTCTCCTCCCCCTGGCCTGCCCCGGGTGTGGACAGTGGAGGGGTGGACGAGGGGCGCGATATTGAATTATCCCCGGGGCGGCTGGACCACTGAGAGGGTTGCCAGCCCGTAATAGCCAATTTTCCACTACCTTCTCTCCCCCGCACAGACAAATGGGAAGGGCGTGTGAGGGGAAAGTCAGTGATTTTCCTTAATTCCCAGCAGCGGAGGTGGAGGCGGCGGCGGCGGCCCGGTAAGAGAGACAACGAGGACGGGGCGTCATGTCCGCTGCCCGCCGCTGTCTCCCCCTGGCCTGGCACCCGCGACTCTCCCCATCGCCGCCAGGTGGTGCTCTTCTCACCCGCTCCTCCTTTCTCTCCCTCTCCCCTCCCTCCGGAAGTTACATGCTCACCCTTTGCTCCCTTCCTCCCTCCCTCCCAGGGCAGCCATCTGGTATTCCCTCCCCCTTCCTGCTCTTCACCCCCTCCGTTTCCCTTCCCCATCGCCTATAAAAAATAGCCAGTCACGCAGCGTTCACAGACCGGCGACGCGCCACAATAACACCGCTTTACTGTTTGTTGTGATGGTCCCTCGAGGGGCATCATGCACTGGGCTGAACGGCGGAATCGACTGTAAGGGATAAGGTTGTCTGGGTGGAAGGGCGGGGCGAGGAAGGCGAGAAAGGAAAGAGAGAGGAAAGGAAGTTGGCACCGGTCCAGCATGGCGACACTCTCCCCTCCTCCACCCCCGCAATCTTCCTCTCACCTCCAACTTCTCTCTCCCACTCTTCTCCTTCGTCCTTCTCCTCATATCCAGTCTGCATCCCTGCGGTCACCTCTCACCCAAGTTACTCCACAGTGAGCAAAATTTCCTCGGCAACTTTCTCTCTCCTCCCCGCATCTTGTCCCACTCCTCCCTTCCCACCCTTCCTCTTCCCTCACCTCCCTTCTCTCTCCCTCCTGTGCACGAGTCTCTAGGGGCGTGGGAGGCAAAATTCTCTTTCTCTAGGGTAAGTGGGCTCCGTAGCCCCCCCCCCCCCCCCCCCACACACACACACACACCTCACTTGAATTTCCATCCCCACTTTTGTAAACTGCTTATATATGAAGGCTTTTACGACTTTATATAGCGGCACGTTTTAGGGACGTCGATTTTGAGGCTAGAAATAAGGGCAGAAAGATTTTGTAAGCTGTAGAAGAAAGAGTAAGGGAGTGAGGGCGAGTGGAGGTGACGGCTGAGGCGGTAACGGTATATCTTTGGAACAATACGACTCTTAAAGATATACACAGCATATAAGGGCAAGGAAAGGACAGTGGATGAGGGGCGGGAAGGGACAAGGCGGGTGATGGTAATGATAGTTTTGATCGGACATGGAGATTGTATACTGCTGACTAGGAACACGCAGTCTGATGGTAGAAACAAGACGAGGGGGTGAGGGGGCGTGGAGGTTAAGGAGCAAGGACGATGATGATGATGATAGCGGTGGCGTCGGCGTCTGGGTAGGAGTGATGAGGGAAGCACGTGGGTCTGGATTAACTATCAAGAGCTGCGATTGTGACGGGGGAGCGTGGCATTGTGGGGCTAATGAGGTAATGTGTGAGGCGGCTCCTTGGGGCGGCCTGAGCGTAGCCTGCATCACCACCAGTCTAACGGGGAAAAGGGGGGCGGGGGTTGAAGCAGGAGGAAGAGGAGCAAGATAGCGGCGACTCAGACAGGCTGGCGGGGGAGGGAGGGGGCAGGTATATGAAAGAAAACGGGAGCCTCTTGATCATTTATTGCATAGACGCGCGCAACTTGGAGACGAAACTCGAAGACCTATTTTATTTTGTGTTGAGTCGCTGTGCAAATTTGTCCGGCCCTGCAACTTACTATCACCGCTTTCCTCTCTCTGATTGTCTGCCTGTGTGTGTGTGTGTGTGTGTGTGGACCAGTCACTCTCCACTGTTTAATGACCTCAGGCAGACTCGGTGAAGTTTCTCAAAAAGTTAATGTCTTCTTTCTAGCCTCATCAAGGGACGCGCGGAAACTTGGGGGCCACTTTAGCAGCCCGGCGCACCCACCCACTGAGCTGCCCCGTGACGACTGGGCGCTGATTACTGTGGCTCGGCCTTGGAGTGGCAGGGGGATGGGTGTAGAGAGATGTTAGGCCAGTCTGGGAAGGCGCTGAGGAGTGATAGTCACAAGAAGACAAATTCGTATGGGACGGTGGCGTATGGAAGCTTTGGCGGTGATTACTGTGAGCGTGCCTTGAGTGTAATGTCAGCCCAGGCTTGGATGGCGGTAGATTAGTGAGGAATACGCGGAGATGGCTCTGCATGTGACTGGCGAACTTTTTTATGATATTAAGAAATCGAGTGTAATATGGCTTCGAGGGATGTTAGACCGCTCTTTAGAAGTGTACGGAAATGATATGTCTTACGAGGTATGTTAATGAAGTCAAAGCAGGATTATGAGGAGAGTAATGTGCTTTGAAGTTGCATGGGATTGTAGCGAGGAGACAGGCATCGTCAGGGAGGTTGTGGGAGGCAGGGAGGTAATGTTCCTGGTCTCAAGTTGCGTTAAGAATGACTTGGAATGGGGACTAGAGGGAATGAGTAGTTTTATGAGGCTTGAGGAGGAAGAGGAAGGAAATAATTTGAGGTGAGGAATGGGATAACGGCAAGGAATTCGAAATTTGATAGATGCTCGTGGGACGGATCATGCATTACGTAGTTTTGACCCCCCACTCCGTCGTTATCATAGCGTGTCTTACGTGTTCCTCGCCAATTCACGGTAATTTTTCTAGCATGATGCAGTTGAGTCACTTCCGAGCGCTTGATTTTCATTTTTACCCCGTCATTTACTTGTCAACCGCAGCAACAAAATGGAAAATATGCCGCAGGTCGCTTTTTTATTTTATTTTATTTTATTTTATTTTTTTTTCTCCCAAACTCCAGAATTATTGTGGCGACGACTTGTTTTTGTCCAGGGCAGGACGAGGGTGCGTGACGCTTCCGTCTGCCTGAAGGGGACCGTGTGTGTGTGTGTGTGTGTGTGTGTGTGTGTGTGTGTGTGTGTGTGTGTGTCGCCCCCTCATCAAGCAGAACAAAGACACACTCAGACCTTCCTCCCCTTCACCTGCTCACGACAGGCAGGGATCCTCTTCCTCCTCCACCTCGTCCTGGAATTTGACTGAATAGATCACTGTCATTAGTCTTCCTGAAGGGAATAACTCGCGCTTCTATTTATGATCGCCGACGACGGAACAAGAGAAAGGGACGGAATGGGAGAGAGAGCAGCCGGAAGGGAAGAGTACAGGCAGGGAGGGAGTTTAATTAGTAGGCTTGTATGGGAGAGAGGGAGGGTGGTAAGGCGGTCGGTAGGAAGGTATGAACTGGTGTAGGTAGAGGTAGAAGGGAAGAAAAGTAGGTAGGTAGGGTATGAAATAAGGGAGGTACAGAAGTAGAAAAGAAAGTAAGGTGGTCGGTAAGTAGTTATGGAATAGGGAAGATAAGGAGAAGGCAAGGCAGTAAGTAGGTGACAAGAGGGAGGGAGGCCGTGAGAGGGTCTAAAACAAGTACGAAAGGGCAAGCATTGAAGGAGACTTTTTCAGCAGGGCCTTTTTTTATCGCGTGCCGGCCGCTGCGCCTTGCATGATTAACTGCCCTGTTCATGTGTCCGTTGGCTTGTTACTTGAGCTGCATTCCTGTCGGGGATTAGTGACTTGTTGGGTCAGCGTATGTAGCGAAGGGAGGGAATGACGTCAGCACGGGGGGAGGAGATTGCGTTGGTAGTAATGATTGATACTTGAAATGGTGGTGGTGTTGGTGGTTTTCATGGTCTGTGTGGTAGTTATAGTTTCAACGGGTAGAGAAAGGTTAATGGTGTGTTGGTTTAGCTAGTCCTTGGAGTTGTTAGTTATGCATTAAGGAGTTTAGGTTCATTGTGGCGATAGAAAAGAGGTGTAGATAGGTTTATGATGGCAGTGAAGGTTGTTTTAGCTATTACGGTAGGTAGTTGCTAATGGTTCTAAGGGGGTATAGGTAGATTGTAACGTTAGCAAAGGGGTGGAAGTAGATACTGACGGCAGTGAAGGTGGTTAGCTACTTGATGGGGTGGTTATCAATGATTTTAACGGGATTATGTTCCTTATGATGATAGAAAGGAGGCTTGGCGGGTTAGTGGTGGCAGTGAATGTTGGTTTTAGTCACTGTGGTATAGGTTTGAAGAGATGGGGGTCGCAGTGAAAGTGGCTGAGTTTAAGCAAGAGAGGCTGTGGTATAGTAGGGTTAACCTTTACCAGACTGCCTGACGTGGCCTTCTCTGGTGGTAGTAACGCAGCGACACGAGCGGCGCAACCAAACAACCGCACCAGCCAACCAACTCATCGGCCTCGGAATGGCGATGGGTAAATTTCAACACAGTAATGGGTGAGGGAGGGAGAGAAAGGGAGAAAGGGCGTCAGTTGCCAGGGAGGAGAAGCACACCACCACCTCGATCCTTGGCTGTTACTGGCTTAGAGTTTTCCTCTTTAGTAATTACAGGGAGGCTCCTCGTCAGCGGTGTGTTCTTTAACCTTAGACCTACCTCGAGTGTGTGTGTGTGTGTGTGTGTGAATTGATATGTATGAATGTTTTGTGTGTGTACATGGGTTGAGGGCCGCAAGTGTGTACCCTTCTGAGAGAGAGAGAGAGAGAGAGAGAGAGAGAGAGAGAGAGAGAGAATTTGCTGTAGTGCAGGGAGAAGGGGCGGGGGTTGGGGGCAGGGCGACAATAGACCAATCTTGTAAATATTTCAGAGTGCAGAGGGGGAAGCCTGCGTGGGTCTAGAACGGGAAGGGGAGGCGGCGGCGTAGCGTTCCTCATGCAAATTCTTGTTTTGTTGTTTGCCTTCCATACGTACCTCGCGACAACCAGACCCGACCCAGACTTGCTTCTGGTGTCGTGAGTGGCTGGCGTGGTGTGTGTGTGAGTGTGTGTGTGTGTGTGTGTGTGTGTGTGTGTGTGTGTGTGTGTGTGTGTGTGTGTGTGTGTGTCCGTCCGTCCGTCCGTCCGTCCGTCCGTCTTGTGTGTGTGTTTTGCGCCCCCGACAAACATATTCGCCGTTCCTCGCCCAGCCCACCACCGCCAGATGTTATTAAAAGTGTACCTGAGAGACAAGTGCAGTAATGAAGCACACGAGTGGACGCAGGGCAGTAGTAGCGATGGTCGGTGGTCGTTCCCAGGCATTGCCTCGCAAGGACACACTCCTGCCATTATTAACGAGAGGTTGTATGGCGGAGGTTTTTAACGGCTGTGTAAAAATTAGTGTTGGATAGTGATGCGACCCTCACTCCTCCCCTCTCCTTCCCTCCATCCTCCCCTCAACCCTCACTATTGATCGCTAGGCGAGTCTGTGCCGCCCTTACCCTCGTGTCTGGGCCCCTCTTCCTCTTTTTATCCCCCTTCTCTTTGGGACGTGCAAGGGAGACCTTCCCCTTTCCCTCGATCACGGGGACGCCTCATTTTCGGTTGCCTGGTGACGCGGTGCCAACCGGTCCGGGGAGGTTTTCGTGTGTTGTGTAGTGATGGTTGACCCGCTTGGATCCAGTTGATTACCAAAGTGGTGAAGGGCACAGGGCAAGCGGGGCAGCACATGGCCGTCGCCCCGCACGTGCCCTGCCTACCACAGCAGTATACCGGGGTTCACCATTCGTACTGGAGCAGCTGGTCAGCGGGACTCCTTCCTATCGTGGTTTAGTGACTGGTAATTAGTGTGAGCGGGAATATTTTTCTTTCTTGCCCTTGAAGCTCGGGAACGGGAGCGTCTAATGAGCGTCGGGTGACCGCACACCGCGCCACAGATGTTGGCGTCAGCTGGCGGACCGTTCTGCCTGGCCGCCGCCGGTGAAGGGCGCCGATCACCCGGGCGGGAGCCGCTCTGATTCCCGGCGTGCAGGCCGTCGTGGAGGCCGCCGAGCCAGGCCGCCGCCCGCAGAGCCTCGAGAGGCTGGAGAAGTCTGCGTGTAACCTGGAAGGCCGAGGCGTCCATTATGAGGACGACAGTAACGACCCGGGTGGTGTGTTTTAGTCTCCATAACCTGGCCGGTAACGGCCGCCGGGGCGGCGTCCCCCACTCCCACGCCCTTGCTTACCCGCCCAAACATTTTCCCTGCCCTCACCCCCCGGCCTCACCCTTAACCCGGCAGCCAACTCTGAATTCTAATAAGCTTTGGGGAAATGTTTTTAGTCCATTTATGTTTTTTTCATTGAACTTTACTCGACATTATTTAGTGTGTGATAGCGGCGGCTGGCCGTGCTGGACGGCCGCTGCGGCCTGCCCGTCAGGCCAGGGGGTCGATATCCCTCAATTGATGGCATTTACCTGCTGCTGCTACTGCTACTTCCGGGAACCAGCGGCGCCGAGGGGAGTCTCCTTGGACACCATGCAATGGGAAAAAGCCTTCAGTTATGCGTTTTGTTGCTTCCGTTGGCTGGCCGCATGACCGTTGCCTTGTACACACCGCGCCGGAGGTCCGTGGCCTGTAAAGGTGTTCTCGACGTAATTCACGACAGTGCATTCCCGCCTCGAGCACAATGCTTTCACACCATGACCTTGGTGGCCGGCTTCCGGGTGCATTGCTTGGATGCACACCGAGGCGCGGCATGGCGGACACGCCACACTTTCCCTCGCTCGCGCGCGCGCGCGCACACACACACACACACACACACACACACACACACACACACACACACACACACACACACACACACGGGAGAGAGGAACAGTGGCGTGCTTTGGTGTGTTTTGGATGAAGCGGACCATTGTTAGCCGCGGCCCTGGTGTGCTGGGAGTGGCACTGGTGTCGGGGGCGGGCGTTCTGCCGTCACTCCCGCTGTCACTTGGCACAGTTTTACTACTCAGGTAATGCGGTGCTCTCCAGCCTCGCCTTTGTAAACAACGACGCTTGCCGACCTCCCGTAAATCATAAGTTTACAAACAACTCCAAACTTAATGTACCCACTAGGTGGGCTTGCGACAAACATGCGCTTTTCACAGTCTTATTCTTCACCAGGCCAGGAGGCGTTCACTGTGTGTGTTAGGAGCAGAACAGCCACAATAGCAGAGTGACGTAAAGAGCAAGGAGACAAGTAGCGGTGCCATTGAGCCGCGCGCTGCCACCATGCTCGGGAGTCATTCATTGAGGTGGCAGTTGACAGCGTGCCAGTGCCAGTGTCACCAACAGACGGGTTGGCCGGCAGTGACCTTGGGCGCGTGTCGTTACTATAGGGTCCACGCTCGCTCTAAGCGTTCATTCGCCGCGTAAACCAGAGTACACCGGCACGGCGGGGCCACAGGCGAACACCGAGTGCCCTTCGTCGTATTACTAAGACCTATAGCGACGTGGAGAACCTTAGTGGTGCAGATGGTGGGCTTAGTGAAGGTTACGTCCAAGGGTTGATGTCCGCATGGAGCGGAGGGTCTGGAAGACGAGGGGAGGGGGTTGACAAGTTTCTAAATATGGGAGACTATCCTCACACAGACCCACTCCACCGTTTTTGGTCTCAGCACAAACGGCTCCTCCAACACATACATGACAACACATCCTCTTACATTGGTAATTCCATGCATTTATGAAGTTACCATTGTTAGCGGTTCTTCATGCCTGCGCGTGTGTGCGCGTGGGTCGGGTGGGTCCTAGGCAGCGGCGGATGCAGCACTCTGCCGCCCACAGGCTTACTGTTATTACCAAAGTCTGGAAATTGGTGTTTCATAAAAGAGGTCTGCCCGCGTCCCCCCTCCCATGACAGGTGCGGAGCGGACCTGTGGCGGCGGAAGCCCCACAGGCTGTCCCCTGCACCGGCATCCAAGGCTTCCGAGACCGACAGCCCCGTCGCTGGTCCCGCTGTCAACAGGTGAACGGCCAAGGGTGTCTCGCGGCGCCGGAGGGTCCTGCTGCGGTCTGCGTCCCTCCAGTGCCTCCACTCGCCTGGCGCCGCCCTGGAGGAGTGTTTCTTGGTGCCCAGCGACAAGTTTTCGTTTTTTCTTTCAGCTCCTTGGAAGTTAAGTGAAGTTGTGGTGCGTATCTTGGCAAAGTTTGTTAATTGACGTGTTTAGCAGTGTGTGGTGCTGTCAGGTGTTGAGGAATGTCGGCCGCCGCTCGATAACGGAGCGCCGAGTTTTCCAGGAAGGAAGAGCGGCCATAACGCGCCTTTTGAGGTAATCGGTGGCGGCGTCCATGTAGCGGTACCTCATTTTCCTTCCTGGGGTCGAGCGGCGGCGGTGGCAATGGCTGGGGCTCGTGTCACGGCGTTGTTAGGCCTGTGTGGCTTGGCGGGGCGAGGCACACATTATTGGCAGCGGAGTTACGGGTCTCGGCGACTGAACGGACGGCGGCAGCAACGAACAGGAACGGCAGGTGATGCGGCGCCGCCCGCCCTGCCCCTCACCTGTCAGCCGCCAGTCATTAGTGCCACGCTTTTGGCAGCCACGGCCGTTTGGCGCTCACTGAATCCTGCAGTAATAGATGTTTGCTTACTGTTCAACTTTATTTGTAAACACTATAACATAGCTTCTTCAGGTATTAACCATTGCTTTTCTTTCTTTGCAGGTAAGCCCCGTGTAGTGTTCCCTGTTGAGTGACTGGTTGGCCAATAGGCCCCGCTCGTAAAAATTGCGTTTATTATGAAGAGGCCCTTTACCGACCTCCCCCGAGCCGGTCCTTCCTCCCCCATCACTCTCCCCCAGGAAGACGAGGAGATGCATCAGATACAGGTAAGTCGTGGCGTGTTTCACCTGTGTTCGCGAGGCTTTTTCTTTTCTGTCCACCAGGTAATTAAAAGCCACCCCAGAATGTCGTGAGGGAGCCTCAAAGCAGCGCCCTTCAGAGCTTAGCGACACCAGGAACGTTCCCATCAGGAAGTGCTTTCCCTTCACCTCCTCGCCGAAGTCTCACGCCTCCCTACAGTAATCCTTTACAATGGAAAGCACGTTTTACGATCTGGAATGTGAACTCCGTGACATTCGTTAATTTAATGATGCTTGATGCAGAAAAGATTAAAGTTACCGTAATGAATGACATATTTCCTCATAGTTTAATCGTATTTCCGTACACCGAATTACGGCCATGGATCGTTGTTGCAATAGGTATATTGTCAGATATCTGTGCATACCCGGGATGGACAGAAGGAGGGGGGGGGGGGGGGGTAGACGTATCCAATAACAATGACGTGCCGCCGCTGCATCATCAGCGTCAGGAATGTAAGAAAGGACCTTTTATTAGCATCAATCCCTCCTGCTTGTCGACTTTCCCTCACAAAGGTTAGGTAAGCCGAACAAGCGTCAGATGTGTTGGCCACTGTACACTTACTCAGGCACTTGTAGCCATTGATCAAGAGGGCGAGTGAAGCGCGCCGACTGCGAGGGTCCGTTAAATGTTTTCCAGTAGCGTGCCTTTGTAAAAGGAGTTGTTGCATTCTTCCCCTTCCTGCAGAGTGAGGAAGCTTCCAATCACCCCTCCACGCCAACTCCGGTATAGTGTTATTTTTGTGTGATGCTCCCTTATTGATTTTGCCTGTATCTTCTGAAAGGCGAAGAGCGAAGGAGGCGTCGGTGGAGAGATTTAACTGTGTGGAGGTAAAGGTTAGCGTGCTCCGGCTGTGTGAAGGTCAGAGCGCTGCGAGGGCCGTCAGTACGCCTGTTCTGCTTTGGGCTGCCTCTCCGTTCTTTTTCCTTAGCCCTATAGCTTAGTGTCCCCTTCACCGTCTTTGTTGAACAGCCAATCATTCCCCTCCTATCGGCCCTGCCCGTGCCTGGCGCCCCTGTTCACGGCAGGGTCTGGTGCTGCTGCCTTCCTCCCCGTTCACGCATCGATGCCCTCAGCTTCTGCTTTTGTGCGAGGCTCAGATTGTTGCAGCGTCACGTGCGGCGGCCGGTAGCCGGCCGGCTGGCACTGCGCCGGGTGGATGATCAGCAGCCACGGTCAGCTTGTTGGTTCTCCCAGGTAGAAACATTGTAACAGCCTTATTATAGAGGTTAATGATCTTAAAAAGGAAGCAAGACAGGGCGTGGTTGGTTAGGGGGGAGGGGTATGTGTGTACGGGTCTAAATATAGCGACAAACGTTGCTCACCTCACCTGTTGCTCCAGCCGCTGCTGCCTCCTGGTGGCGGTCGCTCGCACTACTCTCCGCCGACCCTCCCTTGCTCCACCACCACCTCCCACTTCCGCCCCCTCATTCCCCACCCCACCCACAAGCCACTGTATAAGACTGATGACCCTCTGCCACCTCATCTTCCAACCATCATTTTACACTGGCAAACAGACTGAATGATTGTTTGCGCCAAAGCATTACCAAGTCTACACTCAACACTGGTCATACTTATTATGACCCTGACCACTGCCACACACCCCGGCACACACCTTCCCTGCTCGCTGCATTGTTCGTGTCACTCACCCTTGCAGCCGCCTTCGTCACGCATGCAATCTTCCTCCAAGGGGCTCTACACTGACTGGACACGAATATATTTCAGTGACTAGGCTATCGCAAATGGAAGAGGAAGCAGCAGCTGTCGCGGATTAAAATATTGGCATATAAAAGCATCACGTTAAACAAACTATGTCCACACACATCAGTACCACAGGAGGAAACAGGAAATTGATGATATTTCATGAGCCTCGTTATGTGTGTTCGAACCCGGAAAAGGAGCGATGTATGGCGCGTTCTGATGAGGGTAGCCGACGCGCGATGTATATTAATTAACAGAAGTCTTGTGCCCCATGACTTAGGGTTCAGGTCTACGTCAGGTCCAAATGCCACACTGGGTACTGTAAGGCGATATCAAACAGATTTATTTATTTATTTTATTTATTTATTTATTTATTTTCCTCCTACCTAGTAATATGTTCAGTAAAGTGTCAGACGTTCTTTTTTATACGTCGAGATAAGAGTGTGTAAGGGTTCACGTGCTTTAACAATATGTGAATGGTATTTATGTAGGGAGGGTGTGATGGTCGTATAGTCATGTAGGGACGGTGGTGGTAGTCATGTAGGAAAATCGTGATGGTGGTGGTTGCGATAGAAATGTGGTAGAACGGTGTGGTGATAGTTATGTAGGACGATGTGGTGGTGGTGGTGGGAATCATGTAGTAAAAGCGTGGTGGTGGTGGTAGTCATGTAGGGCCGATCCGTCATGTTGATTTGGACGGGGCCTGAAGGAGGGACGGGCGGGTGAGGGAAGTACACACCGGAAACAATGGACGAATCATGAACAACGTGGCGGAAGTGGCGCACACAGTCACACGGGCGGCGGAGTAAACACGCCCAGCTGTTGTCGTTTCTTCAGGTTTGAATGTTGAGCCTTGCCTTGATGCGTTCCTTAGTCCCGTCACGGGCTGCTTCATGATGGTGATAATAATGCTGTATGATACGTAAGAGGGTAGCTGATGTTAACCATCTTCCATAAAATCGCTATAACTATTCTTCGGACAACCTCCCTGTTAGATGATTTGATTGTGTTAACGCGTTACTTGCACTAGAGGTCACGTGGGTAACCTTTGATAAGTTAGTAGTATATGAACAAGTATCATACTCGGCATAAACTTTTTTTCTGCACAAAGCGTTTAATGATCAAAAAACTTGATTATTTACTTAATTTGCTGGAGCTTAAAAATATACAGTTCTACCATCACTGCCATGAGTATTGGCCGTTGCACCACGACTGCCAACATTTCTGATTGATTTGATGGCTTGGTGTTATAGAATTATACACAACTTGCTACATTACCTCCATTGTGCAGTGTGAGTACAGCAAATGCATTGCCACTACTGCCGTCATTACCACTGCTTTTCTGCTGCCAGAGAAAGGCCACTTGCTTAATACCTTTGCTGCATAGCACAAGTACAGCAGCCACACCACCACCAGCATCACCACTGCCGACATAACTGTTCCCGGTGTTAGAAAATATGCCACTTCAACCTTTGCCTAACTTACTGTAACCACCACCACCACCACCACCTCTGCCGGCGTGGCGGGTGGTGGCGGGCATCGTGTATCACTGGGGGCGGCGAGGCGACCTTGCAAGAAGAAAGGGACGAAAAAAATGGCTTGTCTCTCTGGGTGGCGGCGCCGTTATTGGGTGGACGGCGGCATATTGGATGGCGGATTGAAAACTGGCCAATTTAACGTATTGATGGTGGTGGTGGGTGGCAGTGCGGCTGCGACGGCGGCACCTCCACCACCACCTCCACACCTGAAAGGGATGGCGAAGAGTGCGGGAAGAGGGGGAGAGCCTTTAGAAGGGTTGTCTGTACCGCTAAGTGTGTTATTTATGACAGCCAACTGTTGTCATAACGGCGATGCACTTGTTTAGAATTGCATGTTTCCTCGCCATTTTATTCAGATAAAGCCTTGTCTTTGTTTGTGTGCGTAACCATTGGCGTGCAAACAATAACCCAGATTAATTATTTAAGAATCATGGTTTCTCACTATTGTTCGGTTTAGTATTGTCTTGTGTTTGTATAACTAACGTACAAGCAATAATCCAGATGATTTACTTTAAAATCCCATGGTTCTCACTAAACATGTAATTTAGCTCGTTTATTTACTCCCAGTATTGCCTCGGTTATAAAGAATAGTATAATTTTGTGTCTGCGATAGCCGTTACGGGAAAATGTTTTAGCGGGCGACAAAATCCATCCTTTGTGTCGGCGGACGTGTGTGAGGCAGACAACAGCCGCAGCAACGGAAAGAAGGCCGGTGACGCTGTTGCTGCTAAATGGCCGGAAGGCATGTTACCAAGGTAGCGGCGCCTCACCTGTCATCCAGACCCGCCGCTGCTTCGCTACACTCCCGTCCATCCCATCGTCCTCCTCGTCCCTCCTCTGCTACCACCCCCTCCTCGTCCCTTATCCGCTACCATGCCCTCTCCCATTGTTCCCCTCGTTCATCCCTGACTTTGGTTTCGTTCACACACACACACACACACACACACACACACACACACACACACACACACACACACACACAGGTGAGATCCCTCCATGGCACTGATTATTTAACTCAGGTACATACTACTCAACACGACCCTTATTATTAGATGTAAACACTCACCATCATCAACTCCACTCGACACTTCCACCCTCCTTCACCACAGTGACCGTAGAAATCTTCCATCAGTCACCCACCTGCTAGACATCTCTCACACATACACACACACACACACACACACACACACACACACACACACACACACACACACACACACACACACATCCAAGTCTTTCTCAGCCGTTATCAGAACAGTATGGCGTGCTGTTCTGTGTTGCGCATGTTGATTCATCCTTCCTGCTCCTGCTGCTGTTGTGAAGCCGTCAGCAGTGATAAAGCAGTCACCAGCTCTGCAAAAAATTTATCGTACATCTAAAATATGGACGTCGAGCTTCCAGTGTCGGCTGCTGTATTGTGATGCTCCTAACGACCCCGTTGATTAGATTATTGTTGAAAAATTGTTCGTTGCTGTTTTGTTCCCATGTAGAGGCGACGTACGCTTGAAAACGCGTTAGTTGTATAACGTTTTTAGTATTATGGAACTGTATCGTTCATCACCCCTCCCCTCCCCCTCGCCCCACACACCTAATAAAATACTACTCCGAGAACCAGCAACAGATGTGAGAGTTTGGCCAGTTAAGGGGTGCAAAAGAAGACAGGCTGGAGAGCATGCGTGGATTGTCAGGCGTCAGATTAACACAGAGTTCCCGCGTAGTTTGTCTCAAGAATCAGAGGCCGAAGTAGGTTCGGTATTGTGTGTGTGATGATGGAGGCAGCGGCGACGGAGCAGCGTTCACTGGCTGGTCGTGGTGGTGGGGGTGTTGGTCCCTTCTCCTTGTGTTCACCTTGACGGCCACGCCCCGTGACGGCTTACCTGCTCCGCTACCCTCCCCTCCACCCCTTACCTTCTTCCCCCTCTTCTCCCTCACGGTCTCTTACTCCCTCCAAACACTCCACCGCCACTCATCTCTACTCATACTTCCTTCACTCGCTTCCTCGCCTTCTTCCTCGCTCCCCCTCCTCCTCCTCCTATCACTTGTGTGTTTACTTGTGACCGCTTGCTTCCGTTCTTGCCGCCTCCAAGAAACCTGTATCAATTTTTTTTTCTTGTTCTTGCGTGAATTTTACTTGGATTTTTTTTTGTTGGTTAATTCTTATTCTGTATTACGGTTGATATTTCTCTCATTACACCACCTCTTTCTCCTCGTCCTACTTTTCGTCTTCCTCCTCCTCCTCCTAACCATATCAGTGACCATCTTCCTTCTTCCCCATAACTCATTCACGCCCCTCATGCTCACACGCCCACTCCATCCGCCCTCCACTTCTGTTATTGTAATTATCCTTAGTTTGGCCCCCATACAACGCGCGCGCACGCACACACACACACACACA
The DNA here is from genome assembly GCF_024679095.1 of Eriocheir sinensis. Taxonomy (NCBI): domain Eukaryota; kingdom Metazoa; phylum Arthropoda; class Malacostraca; order Decapoda; family Varunidae; genus Eriocheir; species Eriocheir sinensis. The sequence continues at coordinate 17,360,938 of NC_066542.1, forward strand.
CACACACACACACACACACACACACTTCCGCCGGTCGGTCACCCCCGCTTTCCCACCACCACCACCATCACACTTAAATTCTCCTTCCTCACGGTCTTCCTCCTCCTCCTCACCCTTCATTCTGGCCGCCATCCACGCCGCTCGCAACCAACTTAATGACTTCACAGCACAATTAAAAAAGCCGCATGATTACCTTAGTCGTGATTTCCGTGCACCGCCTACCTGTCTATACCATAAGTGGGGAGGAGGAGGTTACTTGTCACTTGTTGCGGTAGTTCCTTTATTCAGTCACTCGTGGCGAGGTTGTAGCATGTGTTACTGGACAGAGGGGAGGTAGAATGCGTCTTGTGCAAAGGGAAGAGATGTGGTGTGGTGAGGTGTGTGTTCTCGCGTCCATTCCAAGCGAGGCATTTCGTGTAAGGAGAAGCGTGGCGTGAGAGAGGGGCGTCTGAGGCCGTGAGGGAAGGGAGTGGGATAGGGTAGGAGCTCAAGATAGATAGGGTAGGGTAGGGGAGAGGTAGTCGAGGCTCAAAAGGGGTACGGTAGGGGCTGGAGGGAGGTATGGTATAAGGGGTAGTAGGGCCACCTCACCTTAGTATCACGCCGCGCCGCCCTAAGAGTGATTGCTCCAGCATGATGCCGCGTCGACGCATGTCTATGGGCCCCCGGCACGTCACACACACACACACACACGCACATTCACACACACACACACACACACACACACATTCACACACACACACACACACACACACACACACACACACACACACACACACACACACACACACACACACACACATTCACACACACACATTCACACACACACACACACACACACACACACACACACACACACACACACACACACACACACACACACACACACACACACACACATTCACACACACACATACATACATACATACATACATTCTCACACACACACACACACACACACACACACACACACACACACACACACACACACACACAGTTCAGTAGCTCAAAATACAGTATAGATATATGTTCACAAAAAAAAAGCAATACGTATATATATATATAAAAAATATAACTTGCAAATGGGTAGGGGGTGGCCGAACTGGTAGCGTACTGGGTAGGCGGTGGCTCGCTCGCCCGAACAGTGTGATTAACGGCATCGTCCTTCTTCTAATCTCATCCCGGATCGGCGCAAAGCGAACGTCATTATTGCAGCACCCGCTCGTCCTGCGTTGTGATGGACGGCGTGATGCTTGCTGCCGGTATTTGAGATCCGATGAAGTACGGAAGGAATGAATACCTTGAGTGGCAGCTGCAGATGGTTGGTTGGTCGGTCGTGGGAGCCTGGCCACACCACCGGATGCTGCTCAGGGAATGTTGCCCCCGCTAGTATTGTCCGAGAGGATATAAAAAAAGCGTTGCGTGTTAGTTATGAGGGGCAAGAGACGCGCTGAGCTCTACGGAAGGGTTGCCTTGGCCATTACATCAACGGTTGGAGCGTCGCGGATGTATGTTGAGACAGCGAGCGCTTCCTTTCCTTCCTCTTGAGAGTTCCTGACTACCTACCATCGACTGTATCTAGATTTTGGTTGTATTTATATGCAGAATCCGCTCTTTTCTTCCTTTGAGTTCTTGACTATCATCGACTAGCTAGAGAAGGAAGGGTTAAGTCAAAAGATCAGGTATGCTGGTCCGTCCCCTCCTTACACTTTCACAGTTTCCTCACGTGGTCTTCCTCCTTGAGACGATCGACAGTGTAGCAATTCTATAGGCGATGGGAACGGCAAGTGTTGGCCAACTACCTCGTGATAATTTAGTCGCCCCCAAAACGAACATGCAGCGTCTTCCGTTGCATACAAAAGTTGGTCTTTCCGTCTCCCCCGCGCGCCTGTCAACTCCCCGTCTCGGCGCCGCGGAGTCTCCCAATCCGGTGCAATTATTGGTCCTGCTCGTTCCTTGCTGGCAGCTTCCCCTTCCTCCCTTCCGCCGATACTTTAACAATACATTCATTTATCTTCCCTCGTGCTCGCCCCACCGCCGCCGTCGTCCCTGCCAGCTCGTGCACATACAGATGAGGCAGAACACTGATTGTCCATTTAACAGAGCTCCCCTGGCCAGAGAGGGCGGGGAGGGAGGGCCGGGTCGGGCTGTCAGTAGCTGCTCCGTGTCTGATAGTGATTATGAGAAAGGTGTTGGGGAAACCTGACCAGATCCCTGTTAGCAAGTCTCCCTGATACTGTATCGCGTCAACTGTTGTGGAAGGAACTAGATGTCTGGGGAATGTGTGCCCCCTCCACCCCCCTCCCCCTCGCTGCCCCCATCAGTGGTCTTGACTGAAAAAAGTTCCGTGTATGTTCTTGAGGTTAGGTTAAGGACGAAACTCTCGATCGTTGACCTGCGGGAAGGAAGCTTAATGCCGCCACACTACCGCATCAGCGGAGCATAAAGAAACTATTTTGCTGATTAATGTTAAAAGTTGCCAAAGCCACACCGCCGCGACACAGTGTTGGTTTTCGGTTCACAAAGCCACGTGTGAACGGGAAGTAAATGGTAGTGCCAGGGTTGGGGGTCTGTGCCCCACCCCGCCCCACTCACCTGCTGCCTCGCCTCTTTACACTAATGACAAAAGGGCCATTATGTGTATTACATTAGGTGCGCTTCTGAGGACAAATTGCGGTGGCTGCGGTGACCTCGTTAACAGCCGGGAGCCAGTGCGGCGGCGGCGGCGGCGACTCCTGTCACCGTAAAAGTGCACACTGACGCCCCGACAATGCTGGGGATCCATAACAAAGCCAGCTATTTTTTTCCTTTGACGGAAGAGCTTCAGCTATTTTTATAATGTTTTCATTTTTATCATTCCCTTGGGCGCTCGCGAGGCATCTAAAGGGATATGAGTTCCCTGAAGTACATGGATGGCTCGAGTTTCCGTTCCGCAGAGATGGGGCCCTCGAGGAGCTGGGGAGCGGGTCGAGACGCTTCCCTCCTTGGGGCCTCTGGCGGCGAACGGACGGGCGTGCGGCAGCGGCTGACGGGTGATGGTGGGCGTGGCAGGTCGGGAGAAAAGGGAGAAGGCACTGCCGCGGTGGATGGCTCTCCCCTGGGAAGCCCCTGGCCCGCCTTCGCACCTGAAAAGTCACTCAGCCACCTGGCGGCCATTTCTTACGCCTTTGAGCTCCGCGGAGGACAATGGGAGGGCAGGCGGGGAAGGAAAGACTGAAGGGCGTAGAGGTTGCCGCCGAGTCCTGGTGGTGTCGGTGGTGGCCTGAGAGAGGGGCGCGGGGTGATGGCAGTTCCGTTTGATAGTTATGTAAGGCTCTGGTGCGTGGTATCGTGATTAGGGCGGCAAGTGGGAATGTGTTGAGTAAGAGAAAAGTAGTGATCATTTGTAAAGCAGATAGTTTGTCGTATGAGAAGGCAATGGTGATTGGTGAATTGGCTGGTATTGGTCAAATTTGACAGTGAAGCTGTTGTAGATGGTGTTTTTCGAGTGTATTCCTAAGGTGACGGTGAACATGGATGCAGGTGGTGGTGGTGTGGCATGGGTGGGTGAGTAACCAAGGGAATGTCGGTGTTGCGTCCTTCAGGGAGCGCCGCCACTCGTCTGACAGCAGAGGTTGAAACAGTTTTCCACTCGTCTACCAGAGGTCCCGAGTGTGTGTGTGTGTGTGTGTGTCGGGGTTATTTAGGAGATTTACCACTCTAGGGTCTTGCTCTGAGGCTTTAAAAAAAAAAAAAAAAAAGCAGGAAAACTCTACTTGTTCCCAGCGTGCGAGTAGTTGTCAATCTTTTTTTGTCTTTCCTGTGAGGTTGGACGCAATGGGCTGCACGGAGCAGTCTAGGATTCCTTTTCCATACATAAGCCTCACGTTGGTCTTTTTGTTAGCCTCTTCAATCAGCAGAGCACAGCAATAAGGAGTATTAAGTTAACCGCATTGAGTCTTTACTAACGATTATTTCCAGTCTTATCAATCGCTTTACACTTCTCGGTATTAAGGAAGGGAGAGGGAAGGGCACCGCAACACAACACAGCTCTAGGGAAAACAAGTAAGCCCCACCGTAGTTTGTATACTAATGAATTTTCCTTCGTTGGCAGTCTTCCCTCTTCTTGGTAGTATTATGGTTCACGAGAGCAGAGTGAGGGACATGGCGGCGGTTGTTGGGAAGGAAGGGCGCGGCATCGAGTAAGGGGAAGCGTACAGCATTGACATCGTATTATAATGATTCGCGTAATCTTGATTCATTTGTTTCTTCTTGGTAGTGATTTGCAGCATCAAATCGGGGGAAGTTTTTTTTTTTTGGGGGGGGGGGGGGGTGGACAGTGTACAGCATTATAGCATATTTACCCGAATGGTTCATGTATTTTTGATTTATCGTTTTCGCGTTCCTTGGTACTGAAATTAGCAGCATTAGCATCAGTGGTTCGTAGGGAGAGGTTGAAAGGGCACAGCAAGGGCAAGGGAAGCTGTGTGTAGCATAGTTGGCGTACTCCAGTGATTCCTGTAGTCTTGATGTCACTCGTTTTTACATCTCTCGGTAGTGAGACTAACTGCATTAGGGGAGGGCACAGCAGGAGCGAGGGAAGCAGTGCAGCAGCGGCAAGTCAATGGGGACTGTCTGCTGCAGGCCGCTCTTGTAATCTCCCTCCGGGCCGTGCCGTGGCGTTGTCATAGTGACTGGGGGACTCGCCGCGACTCACCTGCTGCCACTGCCTCTGCCTTCCGCCACCAGCCTCGGCCTCGGCCTTCCCTTGCCTGCCGCCTGTCATTGTCAACCATCGGCGCCCGTGTCTTTGTATGTGTTCACGCGCCGCTTATGCTTTATATATATATATATATATATATATATATATATATATATATATATATATATATATATATATATATATATATATATATATATATCCTAGTAACGTTGATTTTTGCGAATCTGTTTTCAAAGATGTTCGTGAGGGTAATGAATAATTGCAATCCTTATTTCAATTAAAGTTTGTTATACCCTGTGTAGGTTTACATTTATCACACACACACACACACACACACACACACACACACACACAGTAAAACATTATTCCGTGTCAAACGTTTAATTATATTGTTGGCTGGCTTTCCTGAGTTCGCGTACTTAGGCAGTTGCGTAATCATAGTTGCTGCAGCCGTTGTTAAGTTGCAGGCGGGGAAGAGACGGAGGCGCGGAGTGGCAGAGCATCTGTGCCTCGACGTAATAAGGTGATGATGTGGGAGGCTGGTGATAGAAGTAGAAAGGTAAACTATTATCCGCGTTGTTTTGCGTTACTTACACGCGTGGCTCGCAGATCTCACTGTGTCGGTAATTCGTCACAGGCAGTCAGAAATTTTCCGGGGCATCCCGCGATCTATAAATAACATGTTGGGGAGGCATGTGTGAGGTGTGGCGAGGAGGCGGGCGGAGTGGGTGCGTGTCGGCGAGGCGGCGGCTGCGGCTGGCACGGGGCGGCGGTGACCATGGGGCAGGCGCACAGGTGAGGCGAGGTGGGCGGAGTCAGGGGGTCAACACAGGTGAGCAAGCGGAGGGCGTGGCCTTGCTGCCGGCGGGAGTAAGGGGAGGAGAGGAGAAGGTTGGAAAAGGTGTGGGTAAGCTCGGGCGGTCGTGATTTATCTATCAGGACCAAGTGATGCGCCATGTCGGGTCGCGGCGGCCCTGTATTATGTACGAGGGCAAATGGTGGATCGCGGCCCCGGTCCTCGCCTCATTCTTTATTGAGGGCGACCTCACACCTGTTGGAGCCTGGCTGCTGCCGCCCTGACCTCCGACCTTTACTTGTTTACCTCTGCCGTCTGACCCCTGACCTGCCCCCGCCACTCCCGCCGCCTCCTTTCCTCGAAGGGCGACCCTCCAGCATTGTCTTTCCTGGAATGCGGGATATTTCCAGCTTGCTGCCCTGGTTTGTGCTTTTTTTTTTAATCATCTCTAGGTTATTGAAATGTCTGTCTCCCACAATGTAATGAAGCCTAAACGCTGCGACGGATGTAAATTCAAAGACCGAGAAAGCTTGAGTGGTATCATTAGTCAGGACAGCGGCAGCCCGAACACGGTATTCAGCCTCTGACGGGGTGGGCGGCAAGACCCTGACCGTTCCTGTCTCGCCTCTGGCCGGCCATTCATGTTTTAGCGGCCTTCGCCTCGCGCCCTAACAGCAACACGCCCAACACGGCCCACCCTTCCCGAATCGAAACTGACCAAGCAATATCAGCATCACCAGGGACGGGAAAACCTCGCCCTCTGGACCAGAACACGCCCTCCGACACTTGACCATCCCGTTGTGGACAGTGGCAGCGCTTCCTCCACTAATATGGTTTATCCCCGTGATATCTGGCACGAGGGAGGTCACCACGCTGAGACTGAGGCTGTGGCGGCGGTGCTTGGGCTGGGAAGGTGATTGTCTGGTCATCCATCCATTTTCCTTATATGCCTTGGGCGTCAATACACCCAAGAGCCGGCGTGATTATAGTTATTTACTCACGTGTTCCGGGTCTTGCATGACCTTCATGCAGTGGCTGGTAGCATGGGTCAGGGGGGCAGGGGGCAGGTGTGGGGTGACTATTAGACTGTAAACACCAGCCAGTCATTCTGCTGCCCAATAACAGAATTTCGAATTTATCAACTGATTGCTTATTAGCGACCCTTGTAACCTCCTCTGACCCCTCCCCCTCCCTTCCCCTCCCCCAGTCCGTCAAACGTTATGTTGAACGTGGCTCTCAATCAATTATGTGGCGTGTGTCATTTAATTGGTCCCCCGTTCAGAGGCTGCTGTGATGAATCGACGGGTTCCCGCACATTACCGCATGCTGTGTACGCTGTAAATAAGGACATGGACAGGCGCTTCCGCCTCAGCCTAACTTCATTATTACCAAGTGGCGAAGTGGCCCAGGCTGATACCCCTAAACTCGTGTAAGTTTAGCGCCATATTTTTTTAGGGACGGTAAAGGAGGGGGGTAGGGGGCGTAATAAGTTCATCCTTCTTTAATGGAGCCCAGAATGCGATGAGGAGGGAACAGTCAGACTCTGTGATTAGTTCGGACCAAAGTTCTCGACGGAGGGAGACGCGGCGCGGCGCCCCCGAGGATTAATTCACGATGAAACCCGGAAAGGCAGTGGCCGTGGACGCGACGGAGAGAGAGAGAGAGAGAGAGAGAGAGAGAGAGAGAGAGAGAATAAGAGTAATTAGCACTTTCAAGGAACACTCCTAACATTTTCTTTTCATCTTCGTCTTCCTCGTACTCTTCTTTGTCAGCCTTCCTTCGCTGTGTCCCTTCGCCCCGACAATTCACCACAGACACTCAGGATAGGTGGCAAGGAGGATTTTGGCATTTTAAGGCACTGCACTTGTTTTTTTGGCCCTTGAATCTGACAGGTGCCTAGGAGGGATTGGATTATGGTGGACGTCAACCTGATTTTCCAGTATTGTTGTGTTGCCTCCAATTTACCCCACCTAACCCCTTGATATACCTGCAGTATTCACCTCTCTCTCTCTCTCTCTCTCTCTCTCTCTCTCTCTCTCTCATAATTGATGACGGGAAATGGACAGAAAAGTGGAAAGGTAATATTGTAGCCGCTTCTATATTATCTTCATCATTTAATGCCGCCAGGGAGCAGCTGCGGCGGAGAGTAACGTTTCCTCTGCCTGGTCTAGGCGTCGATGCCCTCGCAGTTTTTGAACGTAATTGTGGCTCGACGTGTACGCTGGGAGTTCTCTGACGGCGGCATCAATGGTTAATGACGAATGATCCCGCCCCTCCATTAGCCTCGCTCTCTGCTCCTGCTGTTCCATCATAAGCATCAGTCATTGTTTCCGCACTACTACTATTTCTGCTGCTGATGCTTTTTTTTAACCTCTCCTTACTGCCTCTTATCAGTCATTAACTTCATTACTGTTGGTGATGCTCCAATAATCTCTACTACTACTACTACTACTACTACTACTACTACTACTACTACTACTACTACTACTACTACTTATTGCCCCCCCCCCCCCCCACCCCCTTCTCCTCCTCTCTTTCAAGTCCAGTTCCTCTTTCGAATGGGACGTTTGGGTTTCCTCAGGCGCCCTTAGTTCCCTCTCCAGCGACTGCCGCGGGCCATGCTGTTAGTTGGGCAGGTGTCACTAATGGGAAGTGGGTGTGACGTTCAGTGCGTGTGTGTGTGTGTGTGTGATCCACGTCTCCATTGCTCCTCGCCACTTTCCACCGCCTGACCGACTCACTCGCCACCCTCCATCACTCCCTCACCGCCCATCTCTCGCCCTTGTTCCTTCGTCTCCGTCCAGCCTATTTAAGTGTCCTCTCCTGCCGAGCCTTACTTTCATCCTTCGTTGGCTTTACCTGACGAGCTTTTCCACGCTTGTTGCATCATTCTCTTTTTCTTCCTTCGTTGTGTTTTCCGTCCCCTCCAGGCCCTTCCATGTGCCCTCCTCATCGCCCGAGAGGAAGCAGTCAATCAAGAAGCTTTTGACGCTTCTTCCCTTCAAGTCTTTTTTTTATTATTATTATTATTATTATTATTATTTTCTGTGAAGGATCGAAAAATGAATCCCGAGTTTCCCTTCCCTTCCCTGACTTGTCTCCTCCCTCTCTAAGTCTTTCGTTGCCTTTGACACGCCAACAGATCTCTATCTTTGCTTTAGTATCCTCCTCATCCTTTCCTCCCTCTCGCTCTTTTCTGCACTTTTTTTTTTTCTTTTCTTTTTCCTCTATACTGAGGCTTCCTTCACACCAGTGGCTAAGCTCACGCGTGCCTGTATGGAGGATTATCACCAAATTATCATGCTGCTGCTCACCTCCATTCGCGTCAGGTGTAATAGGAAGTCAGGTAGGGTTGGACGGGTGGGTGAGAGGGTGATGACGGTGGCTGACTCGGATATTGGTATTTGACGCTAAAGAATGAATGGAAGGCAAATATCGAAGCAGCTCCCTTCTCTAAAACCTTTTCGAGATTTGCCCTCCCCGTGGCCGCCAGTCCTGTCCAAATATTTGTTCCCCTTCGACAGGCCTTCCACAAGAGAGTCGCCATTTCTTCCTCGTAGTACGCTATTCCGGCCTGACCAGGAGTAATTTGTAGCGGCTCATTTTTGTAGAGAGAGAGAGAGAGAGAGAGAGAGAGAGAGAGAGAGAGACAAAAATGGGACAGAAAAGGTGTGTGTGTGGAAAGAGGCTGATGCCATGAAGAAGGAAGATACTGAAAGGCAATTGGAGGAGCAGAGACAGAGGGGAACAGGGACACAGGGGACAGGTAAAGAGAGAGGAAAACAAGGACAAAAAAAGCGTTACAAGGAACAGAGGAGGACCAGGAACAGGAAGTAAGGAGAGTGGCGAGGTACACAGAGTATCTTCTCCCTTTCGGCTCCTTGCCTCCTACGCCTCTCACTCTCGCCTAACCTCGCACTGCCACCATGAGCTGACTGACGGATGGGGTCCTAATAAAGGTCTATTAAAACTGGAACCTGAGCCGTGGGTGTCCAGGTGGTGACGGAGCCAGTGGGACGCTCACCCTAGACGGACCTGTGGAGGTGTGTGTGTGTGTGTGTGTGTGTGTGTGTGTGTGTGTGTGTGTGTTAATACTAATAATAATAATATGTGTAAACGGTTTATTTTGTTACAGTAGCCGTCAGGTATGAAAATTTACTATTATAAATACATTTTGCTTCGCTAATGAAACAAATTACAAAAAAGAAGGGAGGTGGGGATCAGGGGTCTGATATGTGTGGGAAAGTTGGGGGCGACGGAGCTTGGGGTGGGGGAGGGAGGGGCGGGGTGGAAGGGGAGTGTACGTGCGAGGTGAGGGTGCCGATAGGGGAGCGGAAGAGTGCGGTCTCTTTAGATGACGGTGAGGTAGGTCACACGTGTAAATCCTCAGGTCAGACGCTGGGTTCAGGTGACACTTGACGGTGGTGGTGGTGCAGGTGGGCAGTTATGGGAGTCCTCCAGGTACCCATGCCCAGTGGAGGTGCTAAGCTCTTGGGGCGGCGAGAAACAGGTGGTGGTTTGCTGCCCAGATGGTTGATGTAACCGTGGGAACAGGTGCACAGCGTTGATGAAGATGCCATACATCTTGCTCCGAACATGAGTGATGAGGCTGCCACACTACCTGCCGCCTGAACTGACTTTCCCCTACTGCTGAGTGACCGAGATTGTATCCTTCGGAGCTTGCGGGCATCGGCGGGGACGCAGTGGATGACGAAGCGTTGGCGACACATAGCTCTCACTACCCTTCCAGCACTACCACACTGTCCTAGGGCTCAATGCATTCAGGCTAAATATCAGGCAAACAAGTACTTGGTTTCGTCTCCAAGGAGTGTAAGCAATAGGAGAGCTGAAGTCATCCTTAAACTTTACTTTGCTTCTCGTTCATGCAGTTCAGTTCTGGTCCCCTACTATAGAATGGATATCAAGATGTTAGAATCTGTACAGAGGGGATGACAAAAGTGATTCAGGGTGAGAAACTTGCCTTATGAAGACCGGCTGAAGCGTTTAAATCTACACTCTCTAGAAAGGAGAAGGTTGCGAGGAGACTTGATCGAAGTCTATAAATGGATGAAGGGCTTTAATAAAGGGGATGTCAATAGATTTTTGATAGTAAAAGAGCCAGGTAGGACACGTAGCAATGGTTTTAAGTTAGACAAATTCAGATTTAACAAAGACAGGCAAGAATTGGTTCACCAATAGAGTGGTGGACAGATGGAACAGGCTTAGGAGCCATGTTGGCCAGGTGCCAATACCGTAGATACATTCAAGAAGGAGTTAGATAAAGCCATGGATGGTGAGGTAAAGTGGGTTTGAGTGTACAGGGCTGCCTTGTATAAGCCAACCGGCCTCTTGCAGACTCCTTACGTTCTTATGTTATGTTCTTAAGTTCTAGTATTGTCTCCTTTACTAAACAC